>NC_034603.1:30944666-30971507 GCF_900095145.1 Mus pahari | reverse complement strand
TATATATATATATATATATATATATATATACACACACACACACACACAGTGCTACTTACACTTGTGCATATGCGCAGATGCACACACATATATCATAGATCGTGTGTGCAGTGTATGAATCCATTTAGGCACGAAAGAGACTGAGAAAAGGAAAGGTGAGATCTTAAGGGATAGGGGAGAGGGAGAAAGGGGTGGGAATGGAACGCAGTCATTTGAAGGCAGAATGGAGGAGTGTTTGCAGGGAGAAAGAGGACCACGAATTCGGAAGAAGGGGATGAATAAGAGTTAAGTGTAGTTTCATGTATAAAAGGTGCACAATCGTCTTAGTAGATGCACAAATCCTTTGACAAAATCCAACATGCTTGTATGTTCAAAGTCCTGGAGAGGGTGAGGCTTGTGGGAACATAACTCAACATATACAGTCTATATATTACAAGCCCACAGCTAACATCATTATGTACGGAGGGAAAAAAAATCAAAACAATTCTATTCAAATTGGAAATCAGAGCTGTCAACTCTCTCCATTCCTTTCCAATGTGGTGTGCAAAGTACTAACTGGAGCAATGAGACAAGAGAAGACAATTAAAGGGATATAAAGAGGAAAAGAAGTCAATTCATTCCTGTTTGCAGTGGTATGATAATATAGGCATAAGAGATTCCAAAAATTACAACAGAAAACTTCTAGAAACAATTACTAATTTCAACAGAATGGCAGAATAAAAATCAACTTACACAAATCAGTCGCTAACCAGGCACAGTGGTGCACACCTTTAATCCCAGCACTTAGGGGCGGAGGAAGGTCGTCCTTTTTTGAGTTTGACTCCAGCCTGATCTACAGAGCCAGGTCCAGGATAGCCAGGACTACGCAGTGACCCTCAGAAAAACAACTGCAGAAAAATCAGTAGCCTTTCTGTTTGCTAACAGCCTACAAACTAAGAGAGAAGACCGTAGACACGATTCATTTACAGACTCAAAGGCAACTTGTCAAAAGACAAATATACTGGATAAACCTAACCAAGGAGGTGAAAAACCACTACAATGAAAACTTCAAATTCCTGAAAGAGATTGAAGAATGCTTAGAACATAGAAGGACTATCATGCTCTTGGGTTGGTAGACTTAGTACTGTAAAAATGACTATCCTACCAAAAGCAATTTACAGATTCAATGCAATGTCAGTCAAAAATCCTCATGACATTCTTCACAGATATAGGGAAAAAATTCTTAAATATACATGAAACTAAGAAATACCCCAGATGGTCAAAACAATCCTGAGCAAACAGAATAATATGGAAGGAATTGCCGTTCTAGATTTTTAAGTTATATGATAGATCTACAGTCATGAAACAGCGTGGTCCTGACACAAAAACAGGCGTGTGCACCAGTGGATCAAAACAGAACATCCAAACGCAAGCACACGCAACTGCGGCCATCTGATAGATGGAAAAGATGCCAAAACCATGCATTGGAAAAAAGGCAGCGTCTTCAACAAATGGTAATAGGAAACATTGTCCACTTGCAGAAGAATGAAATCAGGCCCACAGCCATCACAGGGCACAAAAATTAACTCCAAGTAGACCAAAGGCTTCAACTGCAAACCCAAGGTTCTAAAAACTGCCAGAAGAAAACATGGACAGTAACCTACACGTAGGTGTAAGAAAGGACTTCCTGAACAGGACACGATTTGCCCAAGATTTAAGGCCAACAACTGAAAAGTAGAACTTCATAAAACTAAAAATCCTAATTGATTTTCCAATAGTGATCAGCCCTGAAATCATGTATACACAAGCAACACTAAGAGACAGCACACTGCAGTATATATATATACATATATGGCATATACATATGTGTGTGTGTGTATGTGTGTGTGTGTAACAATAAAATAAAAGAGGGCATCTGTTTGAGAGGGAGTAGGGGGAGACTTTGGGGGGTGGGAGGGATAGGATAAGAGAGGGTCTAGTCTGAGGGAGGGAACATGGGAGCGGTTGGAGAGAGGAAAGGGAAGGAGAGAAGTGACGCAGTCATGTTTTAATTAAAACTTTTCATGTCATAATGAAACCCCTCACTTTGTATACTAGCTTAAGTGCTACCTAAATGAAAATGCACAATGGTCTGTGTGGGATGGTCAGAGGAGTGAGTGTCTAGATGCTCCAGGACCTAGAACAGCTGTGCCAAACTATGATGTCACTGGAAAGTCTTTGCATGGTTTGAGGCATTTTCCACCTCAGTTTGGTCAACCTTTAGTGGTGATTTCTTGACTTTTATTTTGACAGGGAGGCAGGGAGCCTCTCCTCAGCCTGAGTAGTTAAGCAGGTGGGATTTATTTTGGCTTGCAGCAAGCTCTCTCTAGTGGTCCTCAACCTTCCTAATGCTTCGACTCTTTAATACAGTCCCTTACATTGGGACGACCCCCAACAGTAAAATTATTTTTGTTGCTACTTCATAGCTATAATTTTTCTACTGTTATGAATCATAATGTAAATATATGTGTTTTCCAATGGTCTCGGGCAAAGGGACATTTGACACCCCTCCCAGGGGTGTGGACCCACAGGTTGAGAACCACTGTCCTACATGCTTTGGTATCCTATTGCAAGACATGCTGAGAAGGCTGTTTGTACTGCCTCCTCACAGATCAGGAGTGAGCCCTCCTCTTATTAATTCTTGGCATCAAGAAGTGTATAGAAGCAGACCTTTCTAATCGAGTGGCTTTAAGCACCAACTGATGACGTAAAATCCAATCGCTCTCTACGAATATCTTCTATGTTGTGGAGACTCAACTATCCACTTCATATTTAGTGTTCATCATAGAGCACACGCTGAGCCTCTTCTGGGTTTCACCTCCTTGGGAGGTCATCCTGGGATATAGGCTGGCTTCTTCTCCCAGCCTACCTTTAGAGGAAAGGACTCAACACTCTACCCTGGGCTTCCCCTTCTGCACAGGTTTCCAGAGGTGTGTCTTCGGGCCTCTCATCTAGATCATCCTTGAACTTCAGGCCTGTCCACTTATTCTCTTTCCAGACATCTCAGATGTGTTCCACAAATACCTCAGACTTTCCCTGATCAGCTGAACTGTTGGCAAACCTCATCTCATCACACCAAAAAACCTGCTCCTCCAATGGTTCTCTCCTCTCCTCCCTCTCTCTCTCCTCTCTCTCTCTCTCTCTCTCTCTCTCTCTCGCTCTCGCTCTCGCTCTCGCTCTCGCTCTCGCTCTCGCTCTCGCTCTCGCTCTTGCTCTCTCTCTCTCTGTGTTGGGTTTTTGAGACAGAGTTTGTCTGTGTACCTTTGGTCTGGTACACCAACCCAGCCTCAAACTCAGAGACCCACCCGCCTCTGCCTCTCAAGTACTGGCATTGCTTGCTTTTATTACAGCACCATTAATTAGTCAGTTGCTAAAAACCTAGAAATCTTTCCCACATCCCTCAAGACTCAATTTATCAATAGATCATGTCGGTTCAGCTTGCAAACATACCCTAAATTCATTGCTTTATTCACAATGACAACCGTTGTTGTTACTGTTAACATCACGCCAGTAATAGCAACAGCCTAAGGTGGGTCTGTTTTACCTGCATTAGCTTACCGAGTCTTCCCTACAAACCAGGAGTTAAGTGCCAATGGTATCCCCTCTTACAGATTATAAAGTTGAGGCAGAGGGAAGGCTCAGTGGCTTGCTCAAAGCCTATTTCAGTGGAACCAAGACTGAAGCCTGAGGAGCTGGCCCCAGGAGCATGTGGTCAAACATGAGTTCCCAGTGTTTCCTCAATGTCCACTCAGGTATTTCAGAGCCTCTTAACTGGCTTCCCCCTTTCTACCCTTGCCCTCATAGAATATATTTTATACACTCGGCAGTGAGAGTGACCTTTTAAAAGTAGGCACTAGTGTGTGTGTGTGTGTGTGTCATTCCTCAACCTAGATATCCACCCCAGGGACTTCTCCAACACAACTGTAAGTGAAATCTAAGCTCCAAACTCCATCCATCCCTGACTGCCTCTGTCTACACTTCTCAGGTCTCCCTCCCGAGCTCAACAAACCCTGCAGGTTAGAGCTACACTGGATCTGGGCTGTTTGACTCACTGTCCTATCATCCCATGCTGTTGTCCTACAGTACATAGCACTGTCTGGGAGTGTTTGGAAGGATTTTATTTTCTGATGTATTTTGTATTTTTATTTATGGTTATGTGAGTCTGTGAGTGCATGCCATGTGTGTGCAGGTACCCACAAAGCCTGCAAGAGGGCATCAGATCACTTGGAGTTGGAATTAGAAGCAACTGAGAGCCACCAGACACAGGTGCTAGAAACCAAGCTCAGGTGATCTGGAAGATCAGCAAGTGCTCTTAACAGCTAAGTCACCTCCCCAGCTCCTCAATGCATTTGTTTTTTATGTATTTTCTGACTCCCCTCTTAGAACTTCAATTCTTTAGGAGCAAGGGATTTGTCTGGCTTTCCCTCACATAAATTTCAGCGCCTAAGGCCGTGTAAGCACTTTCTATGAATCTTCTCTGTTAGGTACAGACATGGAAAGGTAAGCCTCATAGAATCTCCACCCTTCAGGATGTCACTGTCCACAGTTGTATTATGGTTGAGGGGGAGGGGGACAAAAGGAGACATAAGGTGTCATGAGGACATAGAGGACTGGTTCTTCACACAGCCAAGGAAGCTAAAACAACTCCTGGGCTAGATGACTTACATTCGTTTCATTTTAACAGATGTTCTGGACCAGACCTGACTAGTCTCAGAGACAAATGTGTTGGGTGGTTTGGTTCCTAGAACACCTATGAGAATACAGATCCCTGGATCTCTTCACCCAATTCTCTGATTCAGTAGATCTGGGGTAAAAGCTAAGAATTTGCATCTCAGGCTGGAGAGATGGCTCAGAGGTTAAGTGCACTGGCTGCTCTTTCAGAGATCCTGAGTTCAATTCTCAGCAACTACATGGTGGCTCATAACCATCCATAATGAGATCTGATGCCCACTTCTGGCCTGCAGGCATATATGGAGGAAGAACGCTATATAAATAATAAGTAAATAAATGAAGAAGAAGAAGGAGGAGGAGGAGGAGGAGGAGGAGGAGGAGGAGAATTTGCATTTCTAACAAGTTCTCAAGTGAAAACCAGTATCATTGGTCTAAGTCCTTGAGAACTCCCCAAACACTATTTTCTCCTTTGGGAACACCACAAGACCCCTAAGTGTAGTCCCCAATGTCAGGGTGCCATTTGTTCCTATGATGTGAAGGAATAGCACCAGAAAGAGACACAGGAGACAAGTCCTTGAAAGAACAGACACCTAGTTTACGTTTGAATGATGAACATGCATGACTGAAACAAAGGGGGAAGAAACAAATGAGGAAAAATCTAAAGAAAAGAACAAAGCAGTAACTTCAAAAGGGATACCAGCACACAGGATGCACCTGAGCTGCAGGAGAGGGCTGTATGAAGAAGTGGATTGTAAAAAGGGAAAGCCAACCATGAAGGGTCTTACATTGTTGAGTTTCTGTGTTGTTTTTTCTGCCTAGAACAGTGGTTCTCAACCTTTCTAATGCTGTTCCCCATGTTGTGGTGACCCCCCCAACCATAAAATAAAGTTATTTTGTAGCTACTTCATAGTTGTAATGAATCATAATGTAAATATCTGATATGCAACTCCTTCGAAAGGGTCCTTTGACCACCCAAAGGGGTCACAACCCACAGGTTGAAAACCACTGGCCTAAAACATTTACAGTCAAGAATTCTGTCTGTGTCTTGTAGACATTGTGGAGACTATTGAATGAGTTCAAGGAGGGACTGGCATTGTCAACTCTCTTTAGAAAAATTTTGTAGCAGAGACCTATAGCTGTCTATCCATTAAAGAGTAGTAATGTCTACCTCCTGAATTCCACCCAGTATCCTGCAAGGAAGCTAAGAGCTGGTTCCCAGTACATCCCTACCTCCTCCTCTTTTCCTTTTGACTAGATACAACTTTTGTGTCTGAGTCCTCCGTACCTGCAAACCGAGGTCAAAATCTTTAACCATCACTGTGTTTCTTTCTCCATTTATAGGATAGAAGCAAAGGAATCCAAGATCCCTAAGAGATCACAGAGCCACAACATGGAAGGTGGGTCTCCTTATGTGTAGGGATAGGAGTGTCTTTTCTCCCTTATCTTTCCCTATCCCGATCTACATATTAAGGTGCCTTGTCAATCATAAGGTTTCTCACTATTAGAAAACAGTATTTACAGTTTTTTAAACCTTTCTCTAAATAATTCCTAAATCAACCTGAGTATTAATTAATCCTTTGAAGAAACTCTCTTGGATGTGTAGCTGGCTCTTGTTTTTTTTTCTATAGATTCATTATATTTGGGGATGGGGATAGAGGATTACAAAGTATTCCCTTCTATGTAGCTCAAACTTGCCTCAAACTCTCACTTCATAGCTCTGGTTGGCCTTGAACTCACTGTGTTGCCAAGGCAGGCCTCAAATTCATGGCAATCCTCCTGTCTCTGCCTTCAGAGTATCGGGCATACAGATGTATAGCACCATGTCTAACCTTATAGATACTTAGTAATAAAGACATGAACTAGGCCTGGTTGGACATTTTGGAGATTCTCCACTTTGTCAAGACTTAGTCATGCATCTGTGGGACATCTTAGTATATGCCCTTCCAAAGAACAATAAAGTATAATGAGATATCGATGTAAATATAAATGTACAGATATAAATATAGATGTGTATGTGTATGAAAGCACTATTATAGACCCATTTCTTTGTATATCTATTGAAAACTTTAAAATGAGTAGAAAATATATTTTTAAATGATAAAAGCCCTTACCTCCAACCTCCATGGGATACACACATACATAGATATTTTTGTGTGGTTTGGTATGTACTTATGTTTACATGACATTGTTAACCCTTACTATATAGGACAGTCACTTGGACATTTTGTTTTTGAGACAAGGTCTGTTGTGTAGCCCTGACTGGCCTAGATTTCCCTATACAGAACAAACTGACTTCAAACTGAGAGATCAGCTGTGACTGACTTCAAGTGCAGGATCAAAGGTGTGCACCACCACACGTGGTTCTCATTTAGCCATTGTTATAAACTGTAAGCCTCAGGCTGGAGAGATGGCTCAGTGATTAAAAGCACTGGCTGTTCTTCCAGAGGACCCGGGGTTCGATTCTCAACATCCCCGAGGCAGTTCACAACTGTCTATAACTCCAGTTCCAGGGGATCTGACATCCTCATACATACATGCAGGCAAGACACCAATGCCCAGGGGCAGACCTTAAACATTAAGTGTGTGTTGGATAGTCTCAGGTGACAGGTGATGTGGACTGTGATCTTGAACTCCTTTAACCAAATGGAAGAACTGTCCGAAAAAGGATGACCTGTAGAGTTTGGGTATGTACCTTTGACTTCCTGACTAGCCTTCCCTCTTTGTCAACACAAGTGTCTGGCTTGGGAGGAGGGGCCCCATCAAAGATACCTGAGTAATTCCTGGGGTTCCATGTCTTTTTCTGGACCTCTTGGCTACTTTCTGGCCCAGAGAAGCTGCTTTCTGGCCTAGAGATCATTTTTGGTATCCTACAGCCCCCTGAACTCTGGGTCCCAGATTCCCTGTTGTCCTCTGTCTGTTGCAGTTAGCCATGGTCTTGCTGCTCCCCTCGAGGTGGTTCAGTAGTCAGGCATCTGTCACGGTGAGTAGAGGCATTGTGACATCAACAGTTGTCAGGTTTCCCTGCCCTGAATCTTCTACCCTGAATCTTCTCCTCAGGGATCTCACTGGCTGAAGACATAGTCATCAAAGGTGAATGTTAGGGCAACCCATCCCTGACCTGGGCAGAGAGTCCAAGACCAGGCACTCTGCATAAATGACCTCATTCAGGGTGTTCAGGCTCAGAGAATGAAGAAGACACCGGCTTGAATCTCACTTCCAACAAGAATTACTCTGAACCAGACCTGACCCGTTCTGAAGACAAGTGAGGCCAGGAGTTCAAATCCTTTGTGCCAAGATCAACTAGAAAGCCAATAATGGTGCATATGACTAGGTCCTCTCCCCAACCACACCCCACACCCCACACCCCACACCCCACACCCCACACCCCACACCCCACACCCCACACCCCACACCCCACACCATAGCTGGCTCAAAAACCTGGAGTGGAAACAAAGAATTGGTTGCATTAACAAGGTACTTTGGGAGAAATTGGAGAGAGAATTTTTATCTTCAAAGAAGTTGGACGGCACTTAGGAGACAGACTGGACATCTCTGCATTTATTCCTCTAACCCTAGTCACAATTACGTCAAATGTTTCTCGATGGGACCATGTTTCTTTTCCTCTCTGCTCTAGGGCTTACCCTCAACTTGTCCAGAAGGGATCTGAAGCCCTTCTGAGACTCAAACAAGCATGTAATCTGTCTTCAAAGCAAGTACCTGGTGTAGTGGCTATTCCTGGTTGTTAACTTGACTATATTTGGAATGAACTACAATCCAGAATTGGAAGGCTCACCAGTGACCCTAATTAGGAGGCTGAGAGATAGAAGTTTCTGATCTGGATCTTGGTATGGAGATCTTGAGGCATAGCGGCTATGGATCCCAGAAGATTAAGACAGGGAGATCGCCGAGTTCAAGGTCATCTGGGATTAAAGGTGTGGTGGCACACACCTTTAATCTGGGCTACACCTTCTGCTGGAGACCATATAAGGACATTGGAAGAAGGGAGTCTTGTTCTCGCTCTTTCGCCTGCTTGCCGTGTGGGACTCAGCAACTGCTAGATCCTTGGACTTCCATTCACAGCTACTACTGAACCATTGTTGGGAATTGGACTGCAGACTGTAAGTCATCAATACATTCCTTTACTATATA
The DNA here is from genome assembly GCF_900095145.1 of Mus pahari. Classification (NCBI taxonomy): domain Eukaryota; kingdom Metazoa; phylum Chordata; class Mammalia; order Rodentia; family Muridae; genus Mus; species Mus pahari. The sequence continues at coordinate 30,962,669 of NC_034603.1, read as the reverse complement.
GAGACTATCTGTAAGTTCTGTGACTCCAGAGAACCCTGACTAATACACCTGGCCTTCCTCCGAACCATCACCATTTTCTATTGCTGGCTTCTCCAACTCAAAGCCCATACAGAGCTCTCATGGTTATTCTGTTTCCCTGCCATGATTCTCGCCTCCCTCTAGATTCCAGTCCCTCCTCGGTGGCGGTGCCTTCTCTTTCATCAGCTTCTGCCTGAATCAGCTACACCACAGAGTCACTGAGTTCCTTCTCCCCAGCCTCACGTGTCTTCACTCAGTGTTTCTAACATGCTCTTCCCTTTTCACATCGGGGAAGGATGTCCCAACAAGGTGTGTGTGAAGAGGTGCAGGGAGGCTCAGATGTTGGGCGGGGAGGGATTTGTGTTGAGCCAGCCAGGCTGGGGAAGTTGGTGGGCATCCCTGTGTCTAGCACAGATTGGGTTGGAAGTACAACAGATGGGGAGGTAACTGTCATAGGATTCCCCCAAACTTCCAGACTCCGTTATCCATAAGCCTCCTGTAGAGTAAAGGGCACTCAGTTGCTTGTATCTGGTCTAGATCTATATCGCTACTGATTGTGTGAGATGGCACAGGGCCTAGGACACACAGACCACTGGAGAGGCTAGAGAGATGCTTGCCTGTTCACAAAGTACTTTAGGAGGCCATGACACTCAGCTGGTCCATGTCTATGTCACTCCTGGCCAGACTCCAAACCAAGAAAAGAAAATCTATAGCCTGAGTTGTTTGCCTCCCACAGGGATTGCCTGGCCTATGACTGCTGGCTCCAGGGAGATGCATTTTTTTCCTCTGTGGGCAGCAAATTCCCCACAAGTCAGATGCTGTGTATGTGGCCTCACCACATACTTCTATTGAGGCTTTTGGGTGCTTCCTTTCTTTTATAAGAGTTGCCGATAATGGTGTCTCTTCACAGCAATAGAAGAGTGACTAAGACAGGTGGACCATCCCTACTCCAAAGTTTCAAATGCTCCCAAACCTGAAACTTCTTGAGAGAAGACGTGTTACAAGGAGAGAACTTGACCGGTGACTTCATGTGAAAAGTTAAAATGCAGTCAGAATGCAGATATACAAAATTATCTTTAGGCCGTCCTTATACAATGTGTGTGGACATTCAAACTTTGTGCTTAGACTCAGTCCCAAGACCTCATTGTGGATGCAAATACTCCCAAGTCAGAAATCCCAAAACCAAAACCCTCCTTGTTCCCAAGCACTTAGGATCTGCAGTGTTCAGCCAGCCCAGCACTGCTCTTTTCTACACTTAGTGACACAGTTAAATTTGCAAGTTGGGCACCATAGGAGACTAACTGCTCTTATACTGTCAGGCTGTCTTCATACTTGAGAATATTTGTCCATGGGTCACTTACTCATTATCTATTCAACAAACAATTCCTACTTAAGTAGGAACCCTCCTATGATGTAAATCAGAGAAGTGTCTTCACACTTAAGTGTTGGAATGTGCTTTAAAATGTGCATTTCAAATGTGCACAAGGGCTCTTAGAGTGCAAACAGATCCCGACTGTAACTAATGGGAAGGAAATAGAAGACCACCAGAGATGGAGGCAGGCTTTGCACATCACAGGAACGGTTCCGCAAGTCAGTACAGCATGCCTATTATGGGGGAAAAAAAAAAAACTAACCTCAAGGAGGAAGTCCCCGAAAAGTGACACCAAACAGCTGGTAACCGTGCACACTCTGAAGTAAGTTCAGCAAATATGAAACCCTCTCCCTGACCCTTTTCTTCCCTGAGGGATACATTCTGCATCAACCTATATGTTCTAGGTTAAAAGTCATTTCCCGCATGTAGCACAGAGCCTCAAGCAATGGCATAAATACCCTAAGAAAACTGGTTTGAGCCGCAAAAATCTTGGAAAGAGGAAAATGGTGTTTCTCCAAAAAAATCAATAGTGGACATGGGCTCTAGTTGCAACTAAAAGAAAAAAAAAAAATCCCTCCCTATCGTGCAGAATTGAGGTTCCCGCTGTTCTCCATGGCCTCCCACCATAGTCCTCCAATGAGCTTATAACATGACTACAGTCACTCACATGTCTTTTGGGCTCACAGCTCTTTAAATAATTAAGTCAGTCATGGCCAGCCTTATTGACGCTCTGTCAGAGGTTGGGCAGCAGGCCAAGAGTTTTACAGCCATGCTTTTATTTGCCTCGCATGAGCACCCTGGAAATAAGCTATAGATTTCTTATCTCTGTTTTCTAGTGAGAAGACTGAATCCAAGATGGCAAACGAGTTGGCTCCAGCTCAGTCAACGGGGCATGTACGCTGAGCTGGATTTGAATGCAAGCAGTCTGGCACCAGACTCTACCCACTTTGCCAGCACATTATTGTGGGAAAGGCAGGACTGGTGTCCTACTCTCTACTGTGTGGATAAATCTTATGAACATTAGACTAGGTGAAAGCCAGTGAACCCCCCCCAAAAGCCTAGGATCCCATTTATATGAAATGTTCAGTGTAGATGAGTCTAGGGCTTAGGGGAGGCAGGAAGGCTGGAAAATGATGGCTAAAGGATATGGGGTTCATGTTGGAGTGACCCGAATATCCTAAAATTGTTTGTGATGATGGCTGTACAATCTGTTGAAACATAAAAAGTGAAATGTAAGTGTTCAACTGGAAAGTTATATGGGATGAAGATTTTAACTCAATGAGACTTTTCAAGAAACCTACTGGACTATGTTCTAATAATGCCAAAGTTAAGTCGGAAGAGAATAAATGAAAGACATCACAGATAAGTAGTCAATAATAGTTAACTGGGCCATCAGCAGGTGACTGTGGAAGTTATGTCACCTGTAGGATAATGAGTGATCAGGGGCTCACTGTAAGCCAGACTCAGAAATACAAATAAATATAAAATATGACATTCTCTCTCTCTCTCTCTCTCTCTCTCTCTCTCTCTCTCTCTCTCTCTCTCTCTCTCCACACACACACACACACACACCTCAAGTGTGAGAGATGAAGGTAGAAGGAGGCCAGGTGAGGGAAAGAAGAGTCTTAAAGAGAAGGGAGCAGAAATGAAGATAATGAGAGAAGCAAAATATTGCATGTTCTTTCTCATATGTGATATATATATATATATATATATATATATGAAATATATATAATGTATATACCTGTATGTAACATGAAAGCAGAAGGATGAGAACTCAGGATTGAGGAAGGGGACCAGCAAGAGACATGAAGGATAAATGGGAAGGGTAGTTGAGGGGAGGGATAAGAGCAAGGAACAGTGGTAGACATACTTAAACGGGTTATCTTACATGGGCAGTGGTGGCGCATGCCTTTAATCCCAGCAGAGGTAGATGGATTTCTGTGAGTTTGAGACCAGCCTAGTTCCAGGACTACAGAGCCTGTTCCAGGATAGCCAGAGCTACATAGAGCCTGTCTCAAAAAAAAATTATATTTTATACTAAGTTAAAAAATTGTTTAAGCTAGCTACTGGGACTGGAGAGATGGCTCAGCAGTTAACATTTGATGCTCTTCCAGAGGACCACGTTTGGTTCCTAGCATCCACACTGGGCAGCTTACAATTGCCTGTAACTCCAAATCCAAGGGACTCAATGTCCTCTTCTGGCCTCTTAGGATACTTGCACCATGCACACACATGTATAAACATACATACACATAACCCTTTTTTAAAACTAGTTAGGTATACATCTGTCTGGATAGAGAGCTAGTTGATAGATTTACAGAATGATGTTTGCTTATTTCTCGTCTCATGCCCTCCCTTGTATAACTATCAACCTGGGAGCACAGACGATTATTGGCAAACCATGAAGGTGCTAAGTTATAAGGGAACAGCAGAGCGCCACGCAGGCATGCTGCTTCACACCTTCTCCTCAGCTCTGTTACTTCTCTTGGGTATGCACCAAACACCCCAACTTCAAGCTGTTCTGATAGAGCCAATCCCCGGTCAACCCCTTAGTTCTCAGCTCCAGAAAGAACACTGTGGTGTCGTTTGTTACCCAGAATCACAGACAATCTCCTAGGCAGTTCTTTTATCTTTGGAACACATTACGTCATTTATTTTGCAAGACTGTCTCTTCACTAATTAATTCCATTTTCCATTGGCAAGTTACTATAAGCTTCCACTCCCAGGACAGCTCTAAAGAAAGACACAGAGCGAGGAGGCTAGAGGAGTCCAGGAAGTGAGAGCATGCTTTCCCTGGTGTGTCTGCAGACAGTGGGGAAGGCACAGGAAAACACCCAGACAGACTTATAGTCACTTGCACACAGATTTCAAGAACAACCAAGTCGGTTTTCTCCTCCCCAAACCCATAAAGTGTCTATACAATCACATACCATCCAATCCAAAAAGTGTGCATCCTTAAGGGAAACAGCCCTAGCTCCTCAGATCTCAGATTCTCGTCTGCCATCTCGCAGTTCTTCCTTTCGTTGTCACAACCCCAAGTTCCAAGTTCCACGTGTTCATCCAAGTAACTTGGGGTGGGTTACAAACACAGATTTCCACAGGTGACAGCAGGAATGGCTCCTTAGCTCTGGGGCACAGTCTGGGAACCTTTGTGCTTTTGTTCATTTTTATTTAATTACTTTTTTGTTTTCATTGATAATCGTGTCACTTGTACAAAAATCCAAAGAACTGAACTGTCCATCCACTCACCTATTTATTACTTTTGCAGTGAGAATACCTTAAAAATGGACCAAGGGATCCAAAGAGAGAAAAAAAAAAGAATAGAAATGACCGGCAGAGATATGAAAGACACTTAATGTCTCCAGACATGAAAGTAAAATTAAAACCCTGGAGAGATAACACTTCCCACTGCTGGAATGGCCAGTATCAAACAGGCAAATGAGAGCTGACAAAAGATGGTGAAGGGAGCCTTGTAAGCCACCAACAAAAATGTGCATTAGAACAGCCATTTGGGGAGACAATGAGGATCCTCAAAAAACTCAAAACCAAACCATATGACCCAAAAATCTCACTCCTGGAGCCAATCAAAGGAATTGGAATTGTCATGTTGAAGTGGTAGCTGCTCTTCCATGCTCACTAAAGCACTGTGCACACAAGAGTTACTATGTGGAATCAACCTTGGGATTCCGTCAGTGGAAAAGGTGTGCTCTCTCTCTCTCTCTCTCTCTCTCTCTCTCTCTCNCACACACACACACACACACACACACACACACACACATTTCCTTTCTACACACACCATACGTGGATACATATATATACACTTTACTATATAACCCTTAAAAAGAAAGAAATTTTGTCAAAATGATGAAGTTGAAAACCATTGTGTTAAGTAAGTCAAGTACAGAATGACATATTATGATCTTAGATTGAAAAATAAATAAATATCCATTTCATAGGAACAGTAGAAAGGTGATTTACCAGTAGCTGGGGTGGGGCAAGAGGGAGATCAAAAGGTACAAGATTTCAATTAGATGGAGAAGCACAAGTTTTACTAACATTTACATTGCAAAGTGATCATAATAATCTATTCAGCCATGATCTACATGACTTTTAATCAACAATAGCACACAGAGCAGTGGTTCTATAGAATATCATCTAATTACAGCATAACTGATCTTAGTTTTATTAAGTACACTCTGTGATAATCATACAATGTCAAAATCATCTAGTGCTTTATTTCTTGAACTATATCTCACAGTCGGGGGCACATGACTGACAAAAACTGCTAGAAAACTTACATGTATTTTGGGTTGGTTGACCGGTTGGTTGGTTAGTTGGTTCAGTGGCTAGCTGGTTGGTCAGCTGAGTTGTTGGTTGATCTATTAAGCCAGACCTTGCTATGCACTCGTTTGTCTCCAGTTCACTGGAGCTACTGTATAGTTGGGCTGGCCTTGAACTTCCCATCCTCCTGCCTCAATACAATAAGGTGATTAAAAGCCTGGATGCTCTCTTTTTGGGGCCTGCCTTCACTCTGTCTTCCACGCCATTTTGAACCATCTCTCCAAGTCTGCACTCCTCTTGCCCCAAAACCTCACATTTTCTTTGCATCCCTCTTGGTATGAGGTGATGCCAGCGGCTGCGACATGGAAACTAAATCTGGGATGACCACAGCATCTGACCTCTCAGCACTAAGGAAGGTTCCCCCGGAGGGCTGCTGGAATGCTTTCAAACCCACAGATTTTCACAAAGCTCCTCACCACGGAGAGCACCCACACGGAGAGCACTCCACACAGAGCACTCCCCCACGGACAGCACCCACACCTCACCTTAAGGCAGACCCCCATCTCATCAACTTCACCAGCCGCTCTCAATGTTACTCTCACACGCTCCACACAGCAACCCGGCCACAGGGCTGGTGTTGCGTTTTTAAAGTGGTAATTAGTTTCTTTCCTACATATTCCCCACAGGACGCTTTTCATGGAAAGTGGCTCAAAGGAAACCACAAAGAAACCAAATCACTTCCATGGTGTAAGAAGAAATCTGGAAGCATGTCAACAAAGAACTTTTTTTTTTTTTCTGTCCACGGAGACTAGACTGGAGCCTAGGAAGTAGAAAGAGCCCGGTGGGATGAACGTGAGCAGAGACAGGAAGTGGGGAGAGAGATAAGTCACAGAATTGAGAGTCCGAAGCCTCGCAAGGCTCTATGCACCCTTCTGCGGTCCTCCTCTTCGGTAGAACCTCCCTAACACCCTTTTCACCTTATCCCGTAATCTTGAAGTGGGTCACATGCGTGTGCCATAGCTCAGTGTCCCCCCAGTCACTGGTTCATCTAGAGCTGGTGCCATGCCTGGCCTCCCTCCTGCCATGTGTTATTAAATGATAACATCTTTTGATAGCCTATAGTTCCTGTAGAATAATGTCATTATAAGGCAAAGCATTTTGTATATCTTTGTAGGCATTATTTTTTCAATGCATGTCAAGGATACCACCACAAGGGCTGGAGAGGGCTCAGTAGTTAAGTCTCCCAGGGGACCCATGTTTGGTTTTCAGTATGCACATGTACAGCTCACAGCTTCTTGTATTTCCAGCTCCAGGAGATCCACCATTCTCTTCTGGACTCTATAGGCACACACACACACACACACACACACACATGCGCGCACGCACGCGCGCGCACGCGCACATGCACGTACACACACATATGCACACACAGCACACATGCACATTTTACACTCACTCAGACACATACAATTAAAATTTAAAATAAATTTTTAAATACACACCACAAAGTGTTTATAATTCTATCGTTTCTATTTTCTGCAATTCCAGGAACCTGACATGACCTGCTACCCTTGCCTTTGTGGACATCAAAACATTACCCAGAAAATACTCAAGAAATAATCAGTCACTTCAGGATGGCACCATGGCAGAAGCTAGCAGGCTTTCCATAGGAGACAGGCTTGGTGTTTTTCTTTGCTGGCTCCATTAGAGGACACGTGATGTCTACATTTACCCCATAGAGCAAATCTCTGACTACTGACCCATCACATAACGGTGATTCCAACTGCAGTATCTCTCCCTGGTATCTTCTAGGCCTGGGCATTCCATTTGCCTGTTCTACACACTTATCCACAGGCTGCAAGGTTCCACTTCCTCTCTTAAAACTTCCGTGCCTTTGGAAAATCTCTTTCCGCTTGGGGCATCTGACTTCTTCCTTCCTAAAAGGAGCAGTGCTGACATCTGAATTAGTCTCAAACAAGGATCCTTCTGAGTCCCAACTGAAAGGATGGTTTGAGGACGCCTAGCAGGCCACAGAGGGACAAGTTCTCCTTAGATTCTACTGTGTATGTAGAGCCTGTCTTGGTGCATAGAACATTGCCATTTATGAGCCAAAAAGAGTCAATACAGACCACAGCCACTGCTATAGGAAGCCGGAGATGATGAGGCACAGAGCAACAGGCAATCTGATTTTATTGTGTGATGGGCTGGGTGTCTGTGACCCCCCCTTTTTTTAAAGCCTTTTAAAAAAAATAAAAATAAAAATATAACTCATTCTTTTAATGCTATTTTGAGATTTCTAATTATTTAAAATATTAAGTATCATGATTCCAATATGACTTTTTGTTTGCCCTCTTGGGTCATAAACTATTTTATTTCCAGATAAAATTATATTGAAAGCTAACGCTTGTTTTAGGACATGCTGTGTGCCCTGTGCTAAATGCCTTACAAAGACGATCTTGATAGTTGGTGACTCTACAAGAGGGCTGCAGAACCTAACTCCAAACCCCAGTCGGTGCTAAAGCCACCCTTCACCTTCCCGCAACCCAGAAAAAGCTCCGCAAGACCTCGCTCCACCCTGGGCGGGAAGCAGCTGAAGGCCCTCATCTCTGGGACAGGCCCAAGGTCATTTCTATTCTCTTGAAAGCCCAACTCCCTTCTGAGGAATCAGCCTCCACCCGGCCTGACACCTAACACACTTTCTAGAAAGCCTCGAAACCGCCCCAGACGAAGACATCCATTACATTTCTGTGTATGTGCTGCATTTAATGAGCGAAGCCCTCTGCAGCTGAAGGAATCGGGGGCTCTCTTGGTCCATGCCGATGCAGGGACTGAAACACTGGAGATAACCTGGACTGACTGGAGCACGGGAGCCATGGCAACCAAAGCCAAAACCTGAAAACCACAGTTCCTGGGATTTGTGGCCTTTCGGAAAAGTGTCTGTTGAAACGAAATCCAGAGGAGAGCACGTGGGGACAGGGACACCAGAGTGGACACTGCCCTGCTCACAAGCTCTTGACTCTGACAACACACCTGGGAGGAGCTGCTTAGCAGAGGAAAGGTTACCTTGGCTCCCATGTCAGCCGAGTTGCAATCCATTATGTCAGTGAAGGTCTGTCAGTAGGCAACTCGGGCCAGGGCAACAGGAGGATGGGGTGGTCAGCTTGTTCCCATGGTAACAGACATGAACGAGAGAAAGAAAACCAAAATGGAGAACAAGTAAACATCTTCAAAGACCCAAACTATGTGAGCTCCTTCCACCATCCAGACCTCACCTGCTAAAGCCTCCCCAACCATTAAATTAATACTGTGCAAGGAACCCGCTAATCAAACCATGAACCCTCAGAAGGTATGGCAGATTCAAACCACACATACTCTAGCAAATACTCCTCCCCACAGGAGAGAATGCCCCCATATTCTTGCCAGGTACAGAACTGAGCCTGGGATGGGTCTTAATGTACAAGGGTACAAACTGGAGTTTTCTTGATGGAGAAGTGTCTGAGGCCAGGCTGGGAGCCGGGACCTGGAACCCAGAGAGCAACGGGGCAATCAATGCTTTCTCCTCACCGCTTTCTCCCTTAAACCACGTGGGATGGAGCTCTACAAAACAGGACTGGCTTCTCCCTACTGAAAACAAGTCCCTTAATCTGCAAGCCTGTGCTGCCCCCTGATCCCCTAGGACAGTGGTTCTCAACCTAATACAGTTCCTCTTGTTGTGGCGACCTCCCAACCATAACATTATTTTGTTGCTACTTCATAACTGTAATTTTGCTACTGTTATGAGTCATAATGTTAATATCTGATATGCAGGATATCTGATATGGGACACACAAAGGGATTGCAACCCATGGGTTGAGAATCAGTGCCCTAGAATAACTGGTCTTTGATGGCCTCACAAAGAAACCAACTGAAAAAAGCACAAGCGCCCAATAGGTGCCTGGACCATCAGTCAGGGAAGGTGCCAAGGAAGGAAATGAACTCTGCATAGGGATCATTGGGGCTGTATGTGTACACAGAGACAAGAACCATGCTATCTTCCCTCCACATCCACTCTGTTCTGTTTCTGGTCTCCAGCTTCCTGTCTTACAGAAAGATCGTGTACAACGTAGTGGAACTTCTCACCCTTTGGCTTTCTCCAGAACACAAGGCTTTGCTTTAGAGAATGAAATCAGTTAAGTGCAGAAGGCTCTCGGCCACAGAGAATGTCACAGGGTGGAGTGCCTGCATGTGTGGCCTTATTTGCAAACTGTTTTTAATAGAAAATAGAGCTAAAAATGAGATCCTTAGGACAGACCCAATAAAGGGCAGGGGGGACTTGAAAAGAGATGCAGCCTGCAAAAAGGGGGAGCACAGAGGGATACATCTACAGAAACCTGAAGCAAGAGGAGGGCAGGGAACGGAGCCTCCCTTGGAGCCCTCAGAAGCCACCAAACCTGCAGATTTCCACAGTGAACTGCTTGCAGTGGGAGCAAGGCATTCCTGTTGTTTAAGATGCCCTGATTGACAGGATGTAGTGTTGCACGCCTTTAGTTCCAGAACTTGGGGAACAGAGGCAAGAGGATTTCTATGAGTCTAAGGCCAGCCTGATCTACATAGCAAGTTCCAGGACAGCTAGGGCTACCTAGTGAGACTCTGTCAAAGATATTCAGCTTGTATCACATGGTACAATAGCCCCAGAAAACTGAGATCTTACCCAGGAAAGGCAGCATCCTCAGAGTCCAGTCCATCTTTATCTTCCTAACTTCTGCTTGCCTCACTCTCTGCTCCACTGGCAGGCAATCAGCCGTGATATGGTGTCCCACAGCATCGACAGCCTTACAATCCTCTGGTTTCAAGGCCTCTCTGGGAGAGGTGTTGGCAGTTTCTGAGGGCTGTGAGTGTGGGGGGGGGGTCTCTCCCCTGCCCCTCACTTTGCTTCTGGTGGTTTTCTGGGGGACCTCTGGTGTCTCTCAGCTTGTGGATTTATCACCCTGCCCTCAGCTTTATCTTCACTGTATCTCTTTGATCCAAGTTTGCTCTGCCCTAGACTGGAGACCAAGTCAACTGATTTGAACTTGAAGTAGAGTTAGCTCTGTCATGCCATAGACTGAAATCAATAGAAAAATTTTCCTATATGGCTAGAGAACTCACTGAATGTAACTGAGGTCCTGGGATGCATGTTTAGCACATCATAATATACATACATACATATATATATACATACATATACACACACATACACACACAAGCATACATACATACATACATACATACATACGTACACACACACACACACACACACACACACACACACACACACAACTACTACTACTACTGCTGCTGCTGCTGCTACTACCACTATACTCTGATGGCTATCCTTGGTTGTCAATTTGACTATATCTGGAATGAACTAAAACCCAAGCTACTAAGTATACTTGTGAGGGATTTTTGTTGATTGGATCATTTGAGGTGGGAAGACCCAGCTGAAATCTGAGCTAACGCCTTCTGGTGGCAGCCCATGGAAAGGACATGGAAGGAAAACGTTCTTGCTCTTTGTCTGCTTTCCTTCTCTCTCACTGGCCAGTGCATCACTGGCTTTAGAGCCTTGAGATTCCGACATGTAGTCAAGACCAGCTGAGATCTCTAGCCTCATGGACCAAATGACTACTGAGTCCTAGGATCAATAGCCATTGTTAGAATAGTAGGGCCACAGATTATAAGCCACTCTAATAAATCCCATTTATATAAATATATATGTACCTATTTATATATGAATATATCCATTCTATTAGTTCTGTTTCTCTGGAAAAAGCAAAGTCTAGAGAAACCTTAATACACACATATATACACACATATATATATATATATGTACATATAACTTTATATATATATACATATATATGGAGAGAGAGAGAGAGAGAGAGAGAGAGAGAGAGAGAGAGAGAGAGAAACTGAGTCCCCCCATAGAGAACCAGGGTTCTATTACCAAGCAGGGGAAAGTAGATGCCAAGTGCTAGGCAGTCAATCAGTGAGATACCCAAACACACTCACCTATAGCATTCATGACATCACTGCATTGTTAAGTGCAAATCAATGTTCTAGATGCATTAGTGAGGAAAATGTACAGACTCCCGCATCCCTGGGACTTTCACTCTGGAGGAAGGAAAATAAGTCAGGAAATTATGGTGACCAGTTCAGGGCCTGCCATCTTATATGTTCTGAAGGTTTATGAAATGAATAAATAAACAGAAATGAGAAAAGTACAGATGATGGGAGTAGATTATAGATCCCCAATACTCCATAGATTGGGACGACAGTGAACAGGGAAGCAGCTGAATCCTGAGCCTCAGAGAGGTGACTGTGACTTCACTCTCGGTGGAGAGCCTGCTACCTTCAAATGTGTCATCATTCCTCAACAAACACACAAGAAACTGACTGTCAAAATGGATATGTGAAAACCTTATGTCAGTGGTCCTTTTATGGAGTTAAATCTGGATGTCTTTCAATGCTGTTTTTCCATTCCCCTAACGAGCTCCTTGCCCAGCATCCCCAGCGTGATGAGAACTGTGTCCACTCTGAGGAGGAAAGACAGGAGCATGAAGTCACCCGATTTTGCAATCTGGATCATGCAACAGCCAAATGTATTCAGGTCCAAAGTGCTCCCTCCCTGAATGAAATCACAGATGCAATGAGTGCTTACAGCTGAGCTGGTAAGCTCTGGGAGGAGAATTCTGGGACACGAGCTCCCTGAGAGGCCCAGAGCCACCAAGAAAGTGTCCCATGCCAATGTGAGGCGAGAGACACTGGGTTTAAGGCACATCTCCACCTTCAGAGTCCTCACTGGTAATTGCTCTCTTCACTAATCCACATATCCTTTTCTGAGCTAATTTCTAGCCAAGACCATGAGGCCAAGAGAGTACAGCCTGAACCCTCTGACACTATGAGCCAAAATAAATATTTCCTGAAGTTGTTTCTGTCGGTATTCGGTCACCACTCTGCAAATTTACTAAACTACCCAGTTACTGTTTCTACAACCTGGAAACTGGCCTCATTCCACCTCACACAATTACAGATCACATGAAGCCCTAAGGTGGAGACTTGACCCTGTCAGGAAAGTCCAAGAAGACTTCTCGTAAAAATAATAATAATAATAACCACTCCTTCAAAGTTTAGGGGGCTGAGTAGAAGATCAGTTCAAAAGAAAATGAGAACCTTCCCAGGAGAAGGAATGGAGTGTATGATGGTCAGTGGTAAAGACAGGCATGAGGCACACAGGCTGGTGTGGTGGAAATGAACCTGAAAAGGATGCTGAGACACCATGGAGGAGAGCCACGTAGATGGCTCTGCCTTCACTCCAGGAGCAACAGGAAAGGTACTGGGGTTTTAAGCAATGAGTGATGCGCTGTGTCTGTGTTTAGAGACATGGTAGATACAGCATGGAGGATAAGCAAGGGTGGAGGAAGGTTAAAGAGGCCATTTTAGTGGTCCACGACGATGAATGACACCTGGATGGTGGAGGACGTGGAGACAGGAACAGATTAGTGTTGTTTAAGAGAGCAAAGCAACAACTCTTGCTGGTTAATTAGCTTCAGAGTCGAGCATGAGAAGGTCACGAAGTTAATGTCTGGATTGCACTTGAAAAATTAGATACTTAGCAGAGCCACTGGCTGAGGAAGGGCATCCTAGAAGAAGAGCAGAGGTGTGCTGATGTGATGGAGACACCTTTTTAAATCGATAGGATTTGTTTGATGCAGTTTTAGTTTTACAGAACAGTTCAGAGGTATGGTGCTCCCACATACTTCAACTCCCACTGGTTCTCAACAACATCTTCCACAAGTGGGGTGCAATTGTTCCAAATGACTGACCAATGTTGATGCATCATGATCACCTATGGTGAATTGTTTACACTGGGGGGTTGTGATGGCTAATCTTGGTTGACAACTTGACCACATCTGAAACCACTAAAAAGAAAGCTGTTGGCCAGACCTGTGATGGATTTTCTTGATCAGGTTAGTTCAAGCAGGAAGCCCCACCCTAAATGTGTTTGGCACCTTCTGGCCAGACAAAAGGACTTGGAAGAAGGAAACTGATTTTTGCCTGCCTTCCCTCACTCTGGCTGGCAACATCATCTATCCTGGTGCTGCAGCTTTCCTTTGCTGCTATCAGAAACAGCTTCTTCAGGAGCCCAGTGTAAACAGAGGATCAGCAGCTTGCCATGGATCCTCCAAGCAGTCTGTAAGCCACTCTAATAAATTATATATTTTTCATGTATATGTATATACATGAACATATATGTATATATCACATATATGATAAATCATATATATATATATATATATATATATATATATATANCAGGAGCCCAGTGTAAACAGAGGATCAGCAGCTTGCCATGGATCCTCCAAGCAGTCTGTAAGCCACTCTAATAAATTATATATTTTTCATGTATACAGTTGGACCATAACCTATAATCCACTCTAATAAATATCATATGCCTAATTGGACTATATATATATATATATATATATATATATATATATATTCTTTCAGTTCTGTCAATTTAGAGAACCTTTAGAGAACCCTGGCCCATTCTGTGAAATTTCTAAGTACTATACATCTTGACAATACATGATGTCATGAACCTCCCATTATACCACTATACAAAATAATTTTACTACTCCTAAAAATTACCTGCTTTTCATCCATCCATTTCTCCTTTTCTTGCAACCCACTGATATTTCTTGTCCCTACAGTTTTGTCTTTTCCACAATTGTATGAAGCTCTACTGGCTGGTTTTGTGTGTCAACTTTACACAGGCTGGAGTTATCACAGAGAAAGGAGCTTCAGCTGAGGAAATGCCTCCATGAGATCCAGCTGTAAGGCATTTTCTCAATTAGTGATCAAGGTGGGGAGAGCTTAGCCCATTGTGGGTGGTGCCATCCCTGGGCTGGTAGTTCTTGGTTCTATAAGAGAGCAGGCTGAGCAATCCAGGGAAAGCAAGCCAGTAACTAACATCCCTCCATGGCTTCTGCATCAGCTCCTGCTTCCTGACCTGCTTGAGTTCTAGCCCTGACTTCCTTTGATGATGACCAGCAATTTGGAAGTGTAAGCTGAATAAACCTTTTCCTCCCCAACTTGCATCTTGGTCATGATGTTTTGTGCATGAATAGAAACCCTAAGACAGAAGCCTTTTCAAAATGTCATCTTCCACTTAACTTTTAAGGTTTTAGACTTTTCTAAATGGTTCTGTGCATTTCTGGTGCATTTCTTTTTATCATTGACTTGGCTGTACCAACGCTTGCTTATCCTTTCTCTTACTGGTCATAGAATTGGCAAATTCAGGGAGCAGGGAGATGAAAATGAGCGAGCTTAAAGAACCAAGGACTCCGTGAGAGGAGGGATGTGCAAGGAAAATGAGCCAGGTCAAAGAAGCTCTGCTGCGGGGATGCACAACAAGGTGGCCTCTAGGAGTCTAGGGTCAAGTTCACCTGCAGAGGTGTACAGAGTAAAAACAGCATCTCTGAGCCTGGATCACTTTATCCCACTTCATATCAACCACCAAACCTATCCTTTGTCATCCCCTGTTGGCCAGAACTCTACTCCTACAACCCAAAGTATAGAATTTATAATTTTAGAGTTTTGTGTACTTGCTTGACTCCCAATGAATTTGTTGCTTGTAAAAATAAAGGCTGTTTGAGTTACTGCTGTCTGGAGTTGTATTCCCAAATTCTGTAACTTTGTGTTGTGCATTTCTGTTATTTGTAAAGCGCCCAGTCCAGCTTTTCACTTAGCGCAGACTAAGATGTTACTATGGACCACGGTACTGAAATGTTTCCCACTCAAAACTTCTGTCTTGAGTTTCACGAAAAATCATTAAATAGATTTTGATTTGTAATTAGGAGAGAATACCCAACAATTTCTGAAATGTCCCAAAACACAATTCTGCTGTTTTTTTGTTTTTTTTTTTTTTGCTATGTATTTATGTGAAGCAACATTCACAGCTTTGACAACTGTCAGACTAAAACATGGATAAGCTATGAAAAGTGTTGAAGATACTTTATGTCCTGCGTTATTATTCAGCCAAGGTCAACTTCTCTGTGTAAAAATAAATTACAGCCAGATGGTAGTGGTAGCACACACCTTTAATCCCAGCACTTGGGAGGCAGAGGCAGGCGGATTTCTGAGTTCGAGGCCAGCCTGGTCTACAGAGTGAATTCCAGGATAGCCAGGGCTACACAGAGAAACCCTGTCTCAAAAAAAAATAAAAAAAGGAAAAGGAAACATCTATCTCATTAGAATGGAAATTTCTTTTCATCCTGGATAAACAGTAAAATTATATGTATGGCAAACAATTGTATTCAAATAAATTTATTTATGATTTATTATCAGTAAATATTTGGTTCTACATATCTATATATCCTAGGTTACATAAAATGTTCTCAGATTAGAAGTCATCGCAAATGAGAAAAGCTTAAGTACCATGGTCCACGGTAATGTCTTAGACAGTGAAAAGCTGGACTGGGTGATTTGTAAATAACAAAGATTCAATTCTCAAAGTTACAGACTTTGGAAATATGACATCTGGGTGATAGCATGATTCTCATGAAAACCCTTTCCTGGGTGATAAACCACTAGCTTCTCGTTGTACCTTCAGATGGCAAAACAAGGAAGGTCCCTCACCTAACGCTGCTACTTCCATTCTTGAGGGTTCCACCCTTGAGACCTAGTTACTCCTCAAAGGTCTCACCCTCATCCTATGGGTTGTTAGGATTTCAGCATATGGATTTAGAGAAGGCAAAGATGATTAGCAAACAGTATTTCAAACAACTGAGGAGGCCGGGTTGGGGAGAGGGCTCAGTTGATAAAGTACTTTCCATGCAAGCATGAGGACCTGAGTTTGGATTTCCAGAAACCCAGTAGAGAAGCAGATGAGGTGATACGTACCTATAATCTTAAAACTGGGAGGCAGAGACAGGAGCACAGCTGGAGCTAGCAGGACAGCTCGTCTTGCCAAGTCAGTGAGCTTCTGGTTCAGAGAGGCCGCAGTCTCAACAGAGTGAGTGATCAAATGATAGAGGATTCTGGAGAGGTGGCTCAGGAGTTAAGAGCACCATCTGCTCTTCCAAAGGACCTGGGTTTGATTCCAGCTTCCAACCTTCTTGAACTCTGGTTCCAAGGGATTCAGCACCCTCTTCTGGCTTCTGTAGGAACTGCATGTATGCGGTGCACGGACATATGGTCAAGCACCCATACATAAAATAAAACAAAGAAGTAAAATGATGGAAGATAGCCAACATCAACCTCTAGTCTGCACAAGCATGCACCTGTGCACACGTAAACACATATACAAGCACACACGCACACACACACACACACACACACACATACTAGGAGACTACTATACCCTAAGAAGTAAGTGTAATAGAGGAAAATAACCCAGAACTGAGCCCCTCCTCGCCACTTCCCTGTCACTCTGTCTAGCTCCAAACTCATCACCCTCAACCACATTCCGCCACCTCCCAGTCAGACTCCCTGGTTCCACACTTGCTCCCCTTCAGTCTGTTCTCCACCAAGAGGTCACTGTGTTCCTACCAAACCCAGGTCCCATCCTTCCTCTGCTCAGAGGGCACCATGGGAAAAAAAAAACCCTAGATATGATACATCATACAGTGGAATATTTGAACTCTCAAAATAAATGTGGATATGTTCCAACACGCTTACAACTTGAACTTGTCAACCTGACGTGAGCGAAACCATACTGTATTATTCAACGTTCATGTCATCCATGTGAAATGACGAGAACTGCAGGGACAGAAGGCAAGGGCCAGGCAAGGCATGGATGAACAATGACTGCTGACGGGGGTCAAGTTTCTAAAATTTCATCCCAGTAATAACTGCTCTATGAGTACTATTCAGGCCACTTAATGGTGCACGTGGTGGCTCATGAATTATATCTCCATTTAGCCATTTGTAAGTGTCACCACAGCATCCTATGGTATAAACAAAAGCCTACCTCTGCAAGGCTCCATGCTGCCCCTCCTAGCTCTCTAGCTTCACATCTCTACTCATCCAATCCTCCTCAGCTATTCCAGCCACCATTGTCCCCTTACTGTGACTCCTATAGACACAACCCACATCTCCCCTTTGCTTGCCCCCAGTGTGCACAGTCTACAAATCTCCCTTGCTGTGCACAACCCACACTTGGTCCTTTGCATGTGTTGTTTCTTTTTTTCTCTCTGCAGATTTCACTATGTTGCCTCCCCCAAGTCTTCATCTCAAACCCATCCAGTCACCTAGTCCAGGCAGCCACACCTCCTCACCTCTCTCTCTCTCTCTCTCTCTCTCTCTCTCTC
>NC_034603.1:30893712-30944555 GCF_900095145.1 Mus pahari | reverse complement strand
TCTCTCTCTCTCTCTCTCTCTCTCTCTCTCTCTCTCTCTCTCTCTCTGTGTGTGTGTGTGTGTGTGTGTGTGTGTGTGTGTGTGTGTGTGACTTCTCCGCACTACTGACTCCATTGCAGGTTTATTCATTTGCCCATAGTCTGTACCCACAATCAGATGGTAAGTTGAATGAGATCGAGAGTTGCCCTGAGCAGGAACAGCCCCCACTTGAGACCTACATACATCATAGTTAAAGAATAACTCTGTGTCCTGCTTTGTAGGGAAGCTCAGATTTCTTTTCTTAGATCTCTTACTCCTCCTTCCTTCTAACATTAATATATATTACTTGCGAACTAGAATAAAAAATGTTTGCTGAGGCAGAAAGGATACCCACTCCTGCTCCCATCAAATCCAGGAGGAGTCTCCAGACCCCTGAGCAGACCTTTCCCAGATCACGCCCTCCTCCTTTCTCTGTGCCTGCCCTATTCTTAAAGGAATCCAATCAGATTCTAGTTATAGGAGTTGAAGGATTTTTTTTTTTTGACAAAGGAAGGAGTAGCTCACTTTAAATGGCTAAGTGGTTTTTCCTTGCTTTCTTTGCATCCATACGGGCCTTCAGTACTCTTCGGTGAATCTCAGAACTCGAAGAGAACCACACAGTAGGTGAGCTCTAAAAAATTTGACCCTTTACAATGGCTCATCTCCAAGGACCAGAGTTCCATGGAACATGTCGTAAGAATGTTGCCCTCATCAAACAGAACTCCTGGCAGTTCAGAACATGCCTCGTGCTCCCTCATTCAAGTCCCTAAAATCGTCTCCCTTCCCTGCCTGCAGAAATCACACTCTTGCTTCAGAACCCAGTCTGACTGTGACCTGTCTATGAAGCCTCCCCTGACCTGAATCAATGTCTTAAGATTCAGCAGAACCTTATTTACACTCCTGCCACCATCACTGCAGCAACCTTTGCTAAGAGTCCTGACTCCAGCACCAGACTGTGAGCCCCTTATATGTAGCAACAGTGCCTTTCTCTGTGTGGCATTCCACACACTCACAAATCCACTCTGATGTCCACGCTGTCTCTGGCAAGAAAGCTCTATGGTCCCCACCACCATTAAACAGCAAAAGCAGATGTGATTATTTATCTCTCATGACTTCCCGAATGCTCTCTCAGGAAGCCTGTGTGGTAAGCCTCTGTCTTAGGAAAGAAGAAGCAACTCTGCCCAGGGACAACTTGCTTGTGCTTTGTATACACTCTACTGTGTCTCCCTGGGGGTGGGAGGCAAAGACTATCAATGGAACACATCCGTAAAGCCAAAGTAAGTAATCTCAAGCGACCAATGACCCTCTGGCCAGAAGGGTGCATCTTTATTAAAGCCCTGTGGTAGTATGGTTGGTCCATACAGATTGACACTTTTAAGAGGTGTTGCCTTTTCGGAGGAAGTGTGTCACTGGGGGGGGGGCCGCAGGGTTGAGGTCTCCTAATTCTCAAGCTCTGCCCAGTGCAGAAGAGACCCTCCTCCTGGCTGCCTGCAGAAGACAGTCTCCTTCTGACTGCCTTTGGATCAAGATGTAGAGTTCTCAGCTCCTTCACCAGTACCATGTCTGCCTGCATGCTGTCATGCTTCCCACCATGGTGATAATGAACTGAACCTCTGAAACTGTAAACCAGCCCCAATGAAATGGTTTCCTTTATAAGGGTTGCCTTGGTCATGGTGACTGTTCACAGCAATGAAACCCTAAGTAAGACATCCCCCCCTTTAGCAAAATGTGGTTGGTCTAGTGTTGTCCTCATTCCTCCTAAAGGCAAGAAGCTCATCAATCCCTTCTGGTCTGTAGACAGCTGCTGAGTCTGGGACATGAGGGACCAAGAAAGCAAAAGGAAACAGAAATCCGAGAGACAGCAAGCTCTCCTTCCTTCGTTGTCATTGGGGCTGTTCTCAGGACCAACCCTAGGGAGCAATAAAGACTTGCTGATCTGCCTGAGAGGGAGTGGCCCTGCATGGGTGACTTCTTAGTCAAAGGAAGGCACAGATGTCTGTCTGGCAGAGATAAGACACTTCTCAGGAAGTGTGAGTCACTCTGGTCCATCTCTCAAAGCCTAGAGGTCTCACAACAGCATACCCTGCAGGCACAGGCAAGCCTTCCTCGTAACCCAGGGAACCTGTGTATTTCCTTTGGTGCCCTTTAACCTGAGAGGCCACCAGTCCTTGGAGAGCTTGCAGCCACCCTCATCCATTCACGTCCAGTCTGACAGGCATAGTTCTCTGTTTCTTTATTTGTTTTGCCCTTGCTTCCTCTGGAATGTTCCAGGCCCCTGTGTCACCTTGAGCCAAGAATCTGAGCACTCCCAGGGTAGGAGCCAGCCTCAAGTTACTCATCCCTGTGTGTGATTTCTGGACAGAGGAAACCAAACCAGAATATTGCTCCAAATTTCCAAAGAGCTGATAATCATATTTAATGAACCTCTCTGTGTCTTAATTCTTCCACAAACGTAGCAGAGTGGGGTGCTGAGAGAGGGGTGAAGGGAGCAGTTCTTGTGATTGGAATTAAGACACCAATACTCTATATCCTTCAAAGATATTTTTCAAAAATTGAATTAATATAGGATAGTCTTAAGGGAGTCTAACTTCAATTCTTCACATCCTCAATTTCCCCATCCTGTCTGTGGTAAAGATAAAAACCCACCAGCTCACTCCTGCCTATAGGAGTCCTAATGAGGTAGGTCATTTAAAGGAGCAGCAGTACTTGAAGGCCCCACGAATGGACATCTAAACTCTAAGAGAAATAGGTATGGATGTGATGGGAGCCACAGACTCCAGACAGAGCTGAGAGAAATGAATAGAGAGAGAAAAATGAAGACTGTATGTGTTCTTAAAACTTTTCACAGGAGGGAATAGACACAACCTTTCACCTCTAACCATAGCCAGTCAGTTGGAAGAGGAACAGCTGCTAGCTGGGGAGGACAGCCACAAGTCAGCCATGGTGTACAGAGCCACCTCAGGGACAGCTCTCACTGCTGAGCTGTGCTATACCTGGAGAGCTCTGCCTCTGTCAAAAGGGCAGATTTACAGAGCTAAAGACCAAAAAGGCTCAGCCATTGTGGACTTGTCTGTCTGTGTTTCAACTTTGGTGAAAGTGATTCTCCAGTTGTAAGGAGACCAGGGCAGAACCCACCACACCTTCTATGGAAGTGTCTAGTCTGATGTGGGCCAGAGCCACATGCTAAGGGCAGTGGACATATTCACAGAAACCGCAAAAGCCTCCCCTTGTCCTCAGGAGGCCTGCCATCGAGTCCCAGAAGGGACTCTGCAGCATTTGAAGCACTGTCTTTCTCGAGATCTCTCTTTCTCATTAATAAAAATCAGCAAACAAAACCTCAAGAACAATAGCAATATCTTTCTGGTGGGCACCAAAAAGCACAAGTAATTCTGATATTTGGAGTGGGGCTTTGGAGGTAATTAGGTCATAAGATGGAAGCCTTATGAACGGGTGAAGAGGTCAGAGCAAGCGTGCACACGTTTCATTTCTCTCTCTACCTCGGGAGAAAATGACTATTCACCAGACTCTGCCTCTATGGTTCACAGCTTCCAGACTGTAAGAAGCAAATGTCCGCTATTGAAGTCAGTCAGTGTGTTCTGTTACACTAGCCCAAACTGATAAAGATGCTAGTCTAAGAATGTCAGGGCACTAATTCTTTACTACCCTTTATATATTCTTTTTCATTAAAACTTTGTTTTATTTTATGTGTATTAGTGGTTTTTGTGCATGTATATCTGTGCACCATGCATATACCTGGTGCAGAAGGAGGCTAAAACTGGGCATCAGATCTCCTGGAACTGGAGTTGTGAGCCACAACATGGGTGGGGGGTCAAATCCAGGTCCTCATATAGTGCTCTTAACCACTATTTCACATATTTTAAGACAGAAGTATCTTTCCTCTAGTAATTATTAAAACCTAGATGGTCAAACCTACATTTTAGGTACAAATTACACTAATGCTAACATGCGTTGGGTGAAACAGATTCACCTCAAGAGCCATTCTCTCATTTTCTTGCTGCTGTTTGTACTGCCTACATTTTGTTTTGCTGACACTCATTGCAGCCCCTGTCATAAAAAGAGACCAAAGGCTCAGAAATAATCCAATGTAGAATAAAAACTTGTAAGTGGAGTTTTTATTTCCTCAGAGATGAGATGAGAGCCATAAGCAAGCGGTATGAATACATGCCTTGGGCTGAGCCCAGTGCGTTTCTCTCTGTGTTCTATCATCTCTAGGCCTAGGCCTGCAAGCTTCTAGCCTCTGTACAGTCTAATCTTCTGCAAACCTGAATCTTGAATGCTTCAGCTTCCAGCCGTTTTCTGCTGAGCGTTGCCTAGAATTAGCCTCCAAGATTTGCTAATGTATAAGTTCACTCTTTCTAGCTCTTTTTGAAGAAACTCAGCTGTTCTGGCTCAAACTCCTCTCCAAGCTGACTGATTCAAACTGGCTTCTCTCCGGTTCTGACGGAATTGCTCTGCTTGGCTTCTACCTAACCCTGGCAATCTGTTCTAATCTTCTGGCTTCTCATTCTCTAGCTTGTTCTGTCTTCACCTGCAACCTGTCTCTGTAAAACGTTCCTGGTAAAACTGCTCTCTCTCTCTCTCTCTCTCTCTCTCTCTCTCTCTCTCTCTCTCTCCTTAACTAGACATCACTTTTTTTTTGTTTGTTTGTTTTTGTTGTGAGAGTTGGGTGTATTCTATCTCTGACTCATTCTGTCAAATCTTTCCTTGGTTCATCACTATGTCTGCCCCTCGATTAGACATCACTTTCAAACATGGCTGTTTCCATTTACAAACTACATTGCTTGGGATTAAAGATGTGTACTAAGGGAGCAATCTGTATCCCAGTCAAAGGGATTAAAGATGTTTACTAAGGGAGTGTGTGTATTCCAGTCCAAGGGATTAAAGGTGTGTACTAAGGGTGTATCTGCATTCCAGCCAGATCATGTAAGACCTAGAAGGTCTTTGGATGTGATCCTTTGCCAAAGCAGCCATGTTACTGGATTAAAATTCCTTTATAAAAAAAACAGCTATGAAAATGGTGACATCAAGTACATCTGGAATAATATAATAAATGTAACAAAATCTGAAATACATACTAACCGACCATTTAAGCATGGCCTTAATAAGAATACAGGCTAAAAATCTATATGTCTGTGACTATCAAGAGTATAAATTATTTTTCTACACACTGCCAAAAATAAGAGATGTGTGGTTGGAATTACAATTTATGTCTTAGAGTCTAATTTCTTTAGAACTCTAATCCATGTCAGACTCCAGAGGATTAAATGGTTTAGAATAAAATGTTAAATCACTTATGAGAAATCAGTTAATTTTTTCCACTTTCCAAAAATGAACAAACA
This sequence comes from Mus pahari, assembly GCF_900095145.1. Lineage (NCBI taxonomy): Eukaryota > Metazoa > Chordata > Mammalia > Rodentia > Muridae > Mus > Mus pahari. Next base: position 30,939,177 of record NC_034603.1, on the reverse strand, counting down.
AACAAACACCTCCATCTTTTTCACTAAAGGTAAAGAGAGCAAAATATAAAGGCATAATCTAAGTGATCTTTGAATAGCAAAACAGGTCACATTGTTTCTTTTGTTTTTAAATTATGCATATGAATGTTTTGCCTGTATATGTGTGCATGTCTGGTGTAAGAGGAGATCAGAAGAGGGCATTGGAACCCCCAGAAACTTGATTACAGATGGTTGTGAGCTGCCATGTCAGTGCTGGGAATCGAACCTGAGTCCTCTGGAAAAGCAGCCAGTGATCTACACTGCTGATACGCCTCTCTAGTTCTCACTGATTCTGAGATGCTGAGGTGGGGGATATTCCAAATAACAAGTATTAGGCTTAGAATAAAACCCGGAGCTTTATTTTTATCAGTAATGTTTAATCATCTTCTGCTACTGTTAGACACTGTAATATACAGCATGTAAAAGCAGTTACTGCTGAGATTTTTTTTTTTACATTTGTAATTTGTCTAAACCAGTGTGGATCTCAGCCAGGGAACAGTTCTACCCAACAGGGATGTCTGACAATGTGTGGCATTGATTTTTTTTTGCTTGTTACTTCTGGGGGTGAGGGGAGCGGTAAGAGAGCTACTGGTACTAGGGAAGTCGAGGAAGAGGCTGAAATCAAGGACCCCCACTGTCATGAGTCGACTGTGCTGGGTACAGGGGAGGCCTAAGGGAAGGACAGGGAAGGAGACAGCAGAGGGCTCAGGAGAGAGGAGGGGGAGGAGGAAGATAAAGGCTTGAGGGCTTTTCTCCTTGCCCGTCTATGCTGTTGACGATACACTGATGCTGGGTCAGTGATTGTCATCTGACCTATGATGCTCTCAGGCATCTCGATCTGGGGGTGAAGATGTGTCCTACACCCCTCCTATGGGCAAAGAATGGGCCAATAAATGGGTCCTTGCTAAAGTGATTCAGGAATACTGTGAACCCAGTCAACTTGGAGCCACTGAAAGGTGGTCGGTCCTTCAGCTTCCCTCATAGACAGGCGCCCCACAGCAAGACTCTCCCAATCCACCCTCAAACCTACGTAAGACAAGGACGCGAAAGGAATGTAAGGATCACCTTGTCTGAATTTATTCTGATTCAATGACTCATTCTTTCTTTCTCTTTCCCTCCCCCCATGCCCTGCCAAGCAGAGTTCCTGCCTATTTTTAAGTGAGATTTCCACCCTCTGACAGACAAATGATTGTCAAGACATTGGATAGATTCTGGAATGTGGTGTCCAGGTAACTGAGCCTCGAGTGACCTCATAGAGTCCTGCACATCTCCCAGGGGTTAGTGAGCTGCTGTGGGCTTATGCTCCAGTGATGCATAGAGAGGAGGGGAAGCAATGGACAGCCATCAGGCATGAGGTCTGACTGCCAGGGATCTATAGATCAGTGCCAGCACTGACCCACAACATCCCTACAGCTGATGCCTCCCTCTCACTAAATGTCCCCAAGCCCAGGACCTCAATGCTTGACCTCAGTGGGTGGTGATATTTTGAATCCTTAGGAAATGAGGCCTGGCTGGCTGAGGTAGAGCAATGGGGTAGGCCTTTGACGGGTCTAGCTCAGCCTCTGTTGCCAGCATCCTCTGCTTCAACAAACTACTACTGCCGCCACAAACGGAGTCTTTCCACCATGCCTTCCCAGGTAGGATAGACTAAACTCTCTGACTTCATGAGCCCAGATGAATTCCTTTTTCTCCCTTGTCTTTGCTGGGCAGTTTGTCACAGTGATGGAACTACGGCAGCCTTTCTTTTCTCAATGTATCTGCAAGAGACACAGTAGATGTTGAAGAATGCTAGACCTGAATTTAAGGGGGAAAAAAATTAGGAGAATGTTTGAAATGACTAAGTGAACTCGTTTGGCAAGGTTATATGTCCTATCATCAGGTGAAACTGACACCGGAATGAACCAGAATGAACTGGAATGAACCAGGATGAAGACACTAACAATGACATAATTATGATGAGCACAGCTCTCTTCATGGTAAGCCAAACACAAGCTTTAAAAATGGAACTCCCTTCATACACACTGTTCTGCACAGAGCTCTCGAGTTTCAAGGAAAGATGGGCTTTTTATCTGTGGATTGGTCAAAGCTCAGAAGAGGAAGCGTTCACCCCGGAGGCTCTAGCATCATATTAAAATCCCAACCCTGAGGACAGCCGCTCCTGCTTTGGCCTTGGTCCTAACTAGAATATGAACACATGCTCTACGGCTGTGCCAGGAGCACGCTGGCCTCAGAGATGTTTGGAGGCCATTGAGAACAAACATCTGGAATTCAGAATATCGCCTTGGAACAGACAGTTTGGGCGTTGGGGTCTTTAGGAACACAGAATTTTCTTCACAGGAAGCAGTGTGGGAGCAGGAACTGGAAAGAGGAGATAGCTACAAGAAGTTGAAGTTCTGAGGACCCACGGATTCCTCTCAATGGGAGAACACAGGCCATCTCGGATCCAGTCTTAAGTGGCCCATGCAGATGCAAATTCCCAGAGAGCAACTAGGAAATGCCTTCATGGGGCAGTTTAGCCAGAAGCGGGGCAGAGCAAGGGCTTCACTGGGGATGCTTTAAGCCGTTCTACGCTTAGTCCCAAAGGAAGCTCACACCCACTTGAAACCAGACGTCTACAGAGTCCGTGGAACGTTAGAGATAAGAAGTGCCTGTAGACCATCCAGCAGAGAAACCACATTCTGAAGCCAAGGGCTTGGACATCCCCTGCTTATAGTTACCAAGTTACAATCAGAGATAAGACGCTTTAGTGTTCTAATTTCCAGTCTGCTTTGCTCCATTGCTAACATTTAAACAGTTTATTGGCAGGTATAATTACATTTTAATGGGATCTAGCATGACATCGTGATACTGGTATATAATGGCTAGTGGGGGCGGTTGGCACAGACCACCACCCTAAAAAGCTAACATCTCTTTGCATCGGGAACATTCAAAGTCCCCTCTATTATTTTGAGATTAACTGCTGTCAACCACACTTACTCTACTGTTCTACAGAACATTCTAAGTTATTCCTCCAACCCTATTCCTCCAACCCACTTAAGACCCTTAGCAAAATGTTTTACTTGACGTCTTGTTCATTTTTCCCTGCGCTTTCTCCAGGTGACAGCAGGTCACAAAGAGAAATGAAAATATGGCAGAGTCTTTCCGAAGGTCACCAATTGTGTGTGTACCTGCCTGCATGAGGATTTAAGTCACTCAAATAACACAGAGATGAGATCCCAGATGTTCATATGTTATTAAGAGGTTAGACATTGACTTGTAAATGTGAATTTCTTCATATTTCTATACGTATTAAAACATGTAAACCCTAAGACAGAAAAATTAACAGATAACATCGCAAAATTAATTTTAACCCGTTGGCTTAGTATAAAAGGATCCTAAGTTACATTTTATGGGCTTAACGGGGTAAAGCTTGTCTTCCTTGGACTGGAGTTGCTTCTCTCGTCCATCTGAACGGAGGACCCTTCTGCCTCATATCTCTCCCAGTACTCTGGCGTCCACTTCAACCAAATGAAAGATGGAGATGGAGCCAGCCTTGAGGACTGGACAGGAGCGGCACTCTGGTATCACAGAGGCTCTGATTAAGTCGCACAGAATGAAGTCCCACAAGGGAGGCTGGGGAATGTAGTTTACTTTAACTTGTGTCCAAGAGGAAAAGGTCATGGGGTTTGAGGAATAGACAGTTAACCCTGCCACAGAAAACTAAGTTCCCTGCTCCCTCATATATCCTAAGAGAGTAGTTACATGTTTCCAAACCTACTTTGCTGTTTGGAAACTATCAGTCTAGAGGACCAAGCACAGACTAACAGAGCCACCCACATCCCCTTTCCCATAAAGCAGAACTCCTTGAAGACAACCAGATTTGAGAGAAGGGGAGCTATTAACAACAGCAACCATTATCAAGTGTTTGCCCCGGGTAAGCAACTTAAATGTGCCAACTCAGCCCTCAAAACAACCCCATGGCATAGCTGCTGTCATCATCCCATTTTTCCTATGAGGAAACTGAGGCCATGGCAGCGTGCACAACGGGCTCAAATTACCCAGCAGCGGACAAGATCTGACCTCTCACACGGGCTCCAGTCTGTGGTGCCAGTCATGACTTTGAGTTGACCCCAGAACGAACATGAACGTGAAACACTGCCAGCTCTTTGCAGACTTCATGAGGCAGAGCAGGAGGAGAGGAGAAGTGGGGCTGAGGGTGGCATGGCCTGAGGGGGCTGACAGCGAGCCCAGCACAGGAAGAGCCAGGAGGGCAGCTGGCAGGATTACAAGGGCAAGAAGATGGCAGTGGGCTCCAAGGTCAGGCTGGGGGCTCAGCCGTGTCACTCAGCAAGCCCTGCCGGGAGGATTCTAAGGCTCTGCTGGTAGCTGTTGTATGTGAAAGCCCCGTTCGTGGTGGCCCATGTCCTTGATTAAGTTCAGCATAACCATGGAAATTAAGACAGTCTGACAGGGTGGTTGTACTAGTAGTTAACTGTCTGTGGCTAAAACGAAACACCCGTGACTGCGTACCTTATTAAGGAAAAAGATTTCTTTAGTTCAAGGTTTCACAGGTTCAAGGACAAGATGGCAGCATCTAGTATAGGCTTCCTGGTGGATGCTATCGCACTGGTGGACAAACCACACCGTGGCAGCCTTCTCACTATAGGCAGCACCTACAGTTTCCACATCGCCTCCCAATACTGCTTACCAAGAACCAGACTCCCAACACCTGCTCCCGTGAAGGACAAAGGACACCCACAGGCAGCTTAGCCTAGCCTGGTGGTTCTGTCTGGTAGCTCTGCACAGTCTCTCCTGTACCTTGGCATGGCCTCCCAGGGGACAGTCACAAACCGGCCCAGCTCTCTCCCAGCTTAGCGGAATGGGTGTCTTTGTCCTCTGGTATCAGGAGTAGAAAGAAGAACCAACCGGCCTGCAAACTGGTCCCCACTGATATTCAGCTGCCTCCTTCCCAGACAGTGTGCCCCCACTGTCTTTTGCTTGCTGGTCACATAGCTAAGCACTAGGGGGCGTGGTTGAGCAACCATTAAAAACAATTTTGGTCAAGGCCCAGGAGAAAAGGAAATTGAATCGGGAGTTGGAGGAATGAGGGTTAGCGGCAGAGAAGGCCTGTGGGTCCCTGGAATTCAACCTGCTCACGGCCTCCATAAGCACGGGTATGCTGTGCTCTAAGCCGACAGGGCTGCGTGCAGAGGAGGCGCCCCCAATAGCAGATACCGCCAAGCCAGTGAGGAGGAGCCGGCTGGAGAAGGCTGTAATCCCTTCCCACCATCCTGTTAGAACTCTCTGGTTGTTGCTTGCTTCCTCCTCTCAACCATGTCGCCCTGTTCACCCAGAACAGAAATGCTGGCAGCTGACATGGACAAGTGAGATGAGACACATGTCTCCGGGATGACCCGTGGACTCCTCTGCCTGTCGCTGCCATTTTCAACCCTGCTGCCTCTCCCCTCCCCGCTCTGTTTTCCTCTGTCTTCCTCTCTCCCTCCCTCCTCCTCCTTCTCTCCCCACCCCACTCTCTTCGAAGGAGAATTATATTCAGCTCTGTGGGTTGTTTTTAATGCATTCCAGATGCCAGAAGAAATCTTGGCCTGGGCTCAGCGTTCTTCTGACTTCAGGCCTCTCCCCCACCTACCGCCCTGTCTGACTCCCAAGGCCACAAGGAAAAAAAATCAGGCAGGCTAGCGCCATCTGCTGGCAGCTTCCAGAAGCTTAAGGAAGGGGAGAGGCGGTTAAGGTGGGGCAGGAATGGTTTCTTGTAACATGAGTAATGTGCTCGGTTGGAAAATTTCGGGTTATCTGGGAGAAAATGGTGTGTAAATCAAAACGCTTCAACCCTTGGACACTCCGGTGGTGGTGGTGGTGGTGGTGGTGGTGGTGGTGGTGGTGGTGGTGGTGGTGTGGTTCTTCGTAGTTATCGTGTCTCCTCCTCCTCCTCCTCCTCCTCCTTTTCTTTTTCCTTTAAATTACAGTCTGGGACCCAGCTGGGTGGTTTTTAACATCACATTCTTTGAAAAGCAGAGATTTTGGCATCTCAGCTTGTGTTCCCTAAAGGAAACTCGGGACTCTGTAAATTAACTTTTAAGTGTCCGGTCTGGCGACACCTAGTCAGTAGGAAAATTTAAAGGAGAAAAAATCAGGAGATGAAAGCGTCCACTGTAGTTAGGGAAATGTTATTGGAAGGGTTTTCGGGGTGGTATGGAGGCTGTGAATATAGTGGGTTATGCCAGGTCTTGGAAATGGAATCAGATCTCTTGGCAGTGGGGGAAGTGAAGGGCTGGGGAGGTCATGAGACAGCCAGGAATGAAGTTCCAATGCCAAGCAAGGAGGCCCAACCTGGGGCCGCATGGGTAGCATGAAAACCAGACCTGACGGCTGTATGAAGCCCAAGCACCGTCCAGGCTCCATCAAGGGGGGCCTGGCTGAGCATCCAGGGCTCTGAGACTGCCAGGAATGAGGGTCCCTGTAGCATGTGACTCTACCAGCCCAGGCTTCTCATGCAGGCATCTACAGAGAGGAAGGTTTCGACATGCAAAATGCCATGCCCCTTCTCTTCTGGCTAACGGCATCTTTGTCTTTGTCAGCTCCTGGTGTTTGGTGACACAGAAGGAGCAGGCAGGGCAGATCGAAGGCATAAGTGGAGTCCTGTGGTTTCTGAACAGGCCAAGATCCACTTGAATAAGAAATGAAAAACCGAGGAGATTGTTGAAGAGCACAGGGTGAGCTTTCAGCCAGGATTTATGTCGAGGAGTCGAGGGAGAGGGAGTGAGGTAGTTCTGGGAAGCAGTGACAGTAACTAGAGAGGAGGAAAGATGCACGCCTTTTTTGACAGGGTGAATGCTGGAGATGGAACCCAGGGTCTTGCAAGAAATCTACCACTGAAATAGATAACCAATCCCAGAAAATGCACTTTTTAATGTTTGGTTTTTTTGGGGTTTTTTTTTTTTTTGTATGTATGTGTGTGTGTGTGCACCACATACATGTACTACCCACAGAGGCCAGAAGAGGGCATCAGATCCACAGAACTGGCATCATAGATGGTTGTTAGCTACCAGAGGAGGTGCTGGGAACTGAACCTGGATCCTCTGCAAGAATAGCAAATGCTCCTAACCACTGAGCCTTCTCTCCAGCCTCCAGAAAAAAATGTATTTAGTGTATATCAAATCACCTTTAGAATGGAGCACAGTGGTTTATTTCAATAAGGTACAGTGACTTGTGGTTTATGAAGGGATTTTGTTCCTCCTCCCCCTCCCCCTCCCCCTTCCCCTTCACTTTCAGTGTTTCTCTAGAAGGACTAAAACCTAGAAATTAATTCAATTGGCATGTCGAGGGGAGAAGAGGAGAAGAACTGCTACTCCTTTGAATCAATCATGCATAGGCTGTTGTTACTATAACAAAAATGACTGAGGCTGGGTACTTAAAAGGAAAAGGTTTATCTCACAACTTTGGAGACTGGAAATTCAAACAGCATAGCATCTGCTCAGATGAGAGACTCCCTTGTCTTCAGTACCTCATGGGGAAAAACATGCAAAAGGGAGAGCATGCATGGCCATATAGGAAGCCAGAGCAAAGGAGAGACCAGTCTGAGGACCGCCTAAGTATCACCTTCTAAAGATACCAACATGTCCCCATCACCACACCAGGAACCCAGCTTCTAGCACATGGACCTTTGGGCAAGCCACACCCAACACCATATCGACATTCAGTGCAAGTCAGTTCTCAGGGTGGACGAGGGGATAGTAAGACAATACTTGGTCCCACGCCTTTTATGCTCTTGTTAGAATAAATGTGTCCCATCGTGCAGGAGAAACAGCCCCGAGTCAATTTCTTTATCAGGACTAGTAGTTATTCCAACACATCTGAGAATATTGGCCTGAGATATACGGCTACTGGTAAGCTTCTGGGCAGAGTGGGAGCTTGGACAGGGTGCCAATTAGGATAGTGTCTTACTTAGGGTCACTACTGCCGTGATGAAACACTATTACCAAAAGCAAGTCGTGGAAGAAAGGGTTTATTGGTTTACACTTTCCACTGTGCATCACCAAAAGAAGTCAGAACCAGACCTCAAACAGGGCAGGAACCTAGGAGCAGGACCTGACACAGAAGCCACAGAGGAATGCTGTTTACTGGCTTGCTCTTCATGGCTTGCTCAGCCTGCTTTCTTATAGCACCCAGGACCATCAGACCAGGGATAGTACCACCCATAAGGGGCCCTTCCCCATCAATTGCTAATTAAGAAAATACCTCACAGGCTTGCCTACAGCCCAATCTTACAGAGGTGTTTTCTCAGTTGGGGCTCCCTCTTCACCTATGACTCCAGCTTATGTCAAGTTGACATAAAACTATACAGCACAGGTGGGTACCAACCCTCCTGCCAAGTCTTAGTGATTCCTAGTGGTTAGATTACCTTGGCCTGAGTCCCAACACTGCTACTTCCACTCCGTACGCATTTTATCTTTCCTGAAGGTGGACTCCATCTGTAGAAGGTCCTCGGCATCAATCAGTGCCGGTGGAGACCAACCTTAGCTCCTCCAGCTGGTCCTGACACCCTTGGATTCCTTTGTCTGTGGTCCTGGATGAGCTTTGGAGACAGGAAGCTAAGAATGTGAATAGCTATGACTTTTTGTCCCGTTCCCACCTAAATCAGCTCAAAGCCATGTCACTGTCCCACATGCCCCAGGCCAAGACTGCAGCATCCTCCTCCAGTCCTGAGACACTCATGCCTTGTTCCTACTTGGTCAGGAGCTGTATGCCTGCCCCTTAGGGAGCTAGGGACCCCATCCTGGCTGTTTTAGTCCTTTTCTGCCTCCAAGCCACTAGCACTTCTCATGGTACCCAGACCATTGCTATGTTATTAAACCACTCTCTTACATTAACATGGCTTTGAACCAGAAAAAATAGCCTCAAAACAATCTAAATGGACAGGACAAGGTGTGGTTATGTGTCTGAAAATATTTCTGGATCTCTTTCTTGGCCGGGTCTTTTATGGCCACTCTCTCTGCTGTGTTCCTCTGGCTCACTTCTAATGCAAAGCAACTATGTACCTCCATCAGGTCATACACACACACACACACACACACACACACACACACACACACCCCTGAACAACAGCGCAGGTTTCTCCTCCCCTAATGACTGTCGAACTTAGTTTCTATTCAAATATATTCTCAGGCTGAAGGGTTAAGCCAACCTGAACTGATTTGGGTACATGCACACTAAGGTAAAAATGAGTCCTCAAGTGACCTTTTAGAAGGAATCTCCTATTTACCATCTTATGCATATGCATAAGTGGGCTTGTCTATGATTGAAATCAGATGCATATGAGAGGGGTCACGCTCAGTGACTACGGGCTTATGAAATCCAAACCTGTCAGTCAAAGCAGAGAACCACCCTCACTGTACCCCTTAGGAACTAAGCTCTTCCTCTTGAACCCCATACAAGGAAGAACCAGACAGTAATGGAGGCTCAAGTGCTCTTGCCCATCGGTACAGTCTTGAGAGGTACCCTTCTCTGACCTGCACCACGGCTTCTCTCTGCAGTGGTCTTGTTACTTTTGCAAATCTATGTGGGATCCTATTTCAATTGTTCAATGAGAAGAATCGAGGACCCCCGCTGACCAGCATTAGCCCCAGTGTCTACACAGTCACAACAGTGTCCTAGCAACTTAGCAACTGAGGAATGCTTGCCTTCTTCTCCCCCAACCCCCCAGCTCACTGCCGGGTGGACCAAAGCTGCTCTTAGATTTCCCCTTGTTGAATCTTCACCTGTTAAACTTCTGTTTTGGGAACAGCCTGGTAATAGCCGTTGCCCTCTGTAAATAAACACATAGCTACTGAGGATGTGCAACTGTGGTGAGCAAACATGGAAGGGCACGACTTTAAAAGCTGGTGGCCAGGATCGTGTCATTCTCTGGATCTGGCTTCAGGGCGGGTTTCGTCAATGGCGCTCTCTCTCCACCAGTGTGAGAATCACTCGCTAAACTGTAAAGAGGGAAGTCTGGCACTAGCTGGTCAGGAGGACCTGGAGGCTCAGGGATGAAGCAGCATCAAGATTTTATTGCTTGATTGTGGGTAGATTGGGAGGGTCAGGGGTGGGGGTGGGGAGAACAGTGGAAGCAGATGGTGATGACACACATGGGAAGGCTTGAGACCGCCACTGACTGCAGTGACAGGTGCTCCTCAATTTAAGATGGGCGATGTCCTGATAAACAGCATGAGATGCAAACATCAGGTCCAAGTGGAATCCAAGCCACTCAACCTACCCATCACTGTAGCTTAGAAACATGGGACACTTGAGTGTCAGTGTTTCCCCTCATGATCGTTGGCTGGGTGATAGCTGCGGCTGACCACCACTGCCCATCATGAGAGGGGCTCTTAACTGAAGGTATGGTTTGTACTGAATGCACATCAGTTTCACACCATGAATCAGACTACACCCATCTGTAGTGAAGAACTATTTCAGAAAGCTGACAGATTCCAGCCACGTTAACCATCGAACTCTGACTGCACCATAGCCTTTCACTGGTGGCTTCTGCGGACCACACCTTTGAGGGTTTCCAGAAGGCGTTCTACCTCCTCCAACACCCACCCCTGCCTCCTCCTACCCATTAATATACCACTCATCTTTCAGGTCTAATTTGGATTATCCAGTTCCCATCCAGAACCCTCTGGTTCTCTGGGGAAGCAGGAAGTGCCCATTCCCTCATCCTATCCATCCTTGGCAATCTCCTGTGTCAGCTCATCTTATGTAATTATGCCAAAGTCCCTGAGAGAACAGCCGAAAGGAAGAAGTATTTGTCTGGGTTCACAGTTTCTAAGGGGAGAGGCCCATAGCCCTCGGATGCACTGATTCTGGTCTGTGGGGAGGCAGAACGGCATGGTGTTGGGAGCATGGGGCTGAGGCTATACTTGCACAATGTCAAGCAAGAAGCAAAGAGAACTTGATGAGGACTGGGAAAACATATGACCCCCAGTGGCCCTACCCAGTGACCTACTTTCTCCAGCTGGACCCCACCTCCCAAAGTCTCCGTAACTTCCCTAAATAGCACCTCTAGATGAACTGCAGCGCCTGTTGCTGGACATTTCCTATCCAAACCATAATACTCCCTCAGCTCTCGCTGTTGTGTAGCAGGGTGGCTGGTTGCAGACTCTCCAAGCCTACCATGAAGACTGGGGATCCTTGAGAGGGAAGGGAGCAGGGTTTCAAACAAACAGCATTGTTTGACTTGAATAAAATATGTGCCCCGCCCTCAGACTCAGGTATTGAAACACTTGTCCTCCAGTTGGTGGTACTATTTGAAGAGGACACAGAGCCTTCCAGAGGTGCAGCCATCCTGGAGGTGGGCTTGGGGGGTTCACAGCCCCAGTGGGCTTGGGGGGTTCACAGCCCCAGTGGGCTTGGGGGGGGTTCACAGCCCCACTGTACTTCCAGTTCCCCCTCTCTGCTTCGCCGTGCAGATGAGAAGTGAGCTCTTAGGTCCCTGGACACCTGTGTCATATCTCTCTCTCTCTCTCTCTCTCTCTCTCTCTCTCTCTCTCTCTCTCTCATCAAAAGCCAAAATAAACTCTTCCATAAATCACTTTTGGTCACAGTGTTTTCCCACAGCAATAAAACAACTAGCACACGTGTCCGTATGTAAGATATTCCTCCGCTCAGAGACGTCGACATTATTTTATTACATTATTTTTTTTTTTACATCACTTACTTTGAGACAAGGTCTCACTATGTACCTAGCTCTGTGCCTTGAAACTCACAATCCTACTGCCTCAGCTTCCTGAGTGCTGAGAGTACAGGCGTGTGCTACCACAGCCAACCTAAAAGGTATAAATGCCCGTCAGAACGAGGGACATGGGGCACGCGGGGCTCTTGGCGTTTGTGCGCACCGGGCTTAGCAAAGAGTCTAGTGTAGCCTCCCAGGGAAGGAGCCAGAAAAACAGGTGCAAGGTAGTAAGATGAGGGACCAAAGTCCAGGGCAGGAGATTAAGGGGAGGTCATCTGTGCTGCCCTCTACTGGCTCAGGATGTGGGGGGAGAAGTCTGAAGCTATTCCAGTCTTCCAGTTACCATTCTGACTCCAAATGGTCTATGTGGCACTAAAAGTTGAGCCCCCCCCCGCTGCCGCCCCGCATTGAGTCCCCAGATTAAATGATGAGATGATGCTTGCTTCCACTCACCAACTTCTAGCAACGTTCAGTGATGTTTTGTTTTGTTTTTTACAGATTTATGTATCATAAAAATGAAACTGCAGAATCACTGGATGTTTTTATTTTCAAAAGACGGGAGAGGCACCTCCTGAGACCTTAACTCAGCAGCTCCTTGCAACTTATAACCAAAGAAACAGGATCACAGACACTGAACAAGGGCTCTTGGTCCACATTGAAGACCTTCCTGTGATGGCAAAATAGAAGAGTAAATATCCAAGAGTTCAGAAAACCACCGAGGCAGAGAAGTAGCAGCATGGACCCGCCAGTGTCTGTTAACCTGTTTCCAGGTGTGGTCTTGGAAGACAGCATCCCTGAGCTAAAGACACGAGCTTTGCCCTGCTAGTCTAGCTTTTGGTTCCAGAAACCTGAAAAAACTCATTTGAGGTCCTGGAGCACACAAAAGTTGTCTGTTTCTTAATCCCCAGACTATGGAGGTCATCCCCTCTGCTGTGCTCAGATAAACTTCCTGCTTGGATAAACTAGACAGACAGGTAGTCCTCAGTTTGGATCCCGATAGACCCACAGTAAGTTTAAAGTGTCCTAAATCAGAACTGCGTTTAATATGCTTAGCATCCTAAACATGATAGCTGAAGCTTATCTGCCTTCAACATGCCAGGGTGCTACAGAGTGCCTACAACTGGGCAAAACCCGGTTACTATTGAACAATTTCTGAACACCGGCAGCCCGATGGTAATGTGAGTTGGCTTTTGCACCCTCACAAAGTCAAAGCATTGTAAATCAAACCACTTGTACTTCCGTGTCTATAGAGTCATGTACATTTTAAACAGACTGGAGACGACAGTGGATCCGTTTTTAACAATGTGGTGTATCTCACACTAGAGGCCACTGAGTCATACCTCCTGCTTCTGGCTCCTGAAGCAGCCATTGTGCTTCAGACTTACTGCTTGTGACCAAACCTAACCAAACCTAACCAAACCATGGGACGATACATGGGACAAGTAGGGGCTGCACCAAACCAGAAGGGAGATGGTCCACACATCCCATGGCACTCTCCCTCCCACAAGGCTAATGGAGAGAAAGAAATTGGGCTCAGTGGGACCTCGTGGAGATGGGCTGCTGCTCCCTGGCCTCCATTTCTTTCTCTCCAAAGCTAGGATGCTAAATTTCATTAGATGAAAAACCCCTTCAGTCCTGAGCCAGAAACACAGTAACTTTCTGTTCTTTCACACGCCACTCCTGGGGCCCCTCTTCTCTGTACTATGCTGGGAACGTGCCCTCTCATCACATTTGGGAAGGAGGGAGTGTCTGGGGCCTAGAAAGGCTGTGAACAGTCCCTAGGCAACCAAGACAGACTTCAGAATATACAGTCAGTCTCAAATGGCAAGGCGCTTAGACAATGTTGCATTGTGGCGTTTAAAAACATGCATTTTTTAAGAGCCTGGGCTTACTGAGTCAGCAATCTGGAACATTCTCAAGATGCTAAAAATATCCCCCAAAAGTGAACTGAATTTTAAACTGTGCTTTAAAAAATGTTCTTTGTGAAAACAATTGAGTGTTTCTTCTTTGAGAGTTATCCATTTCCTGCATTTAGATGGTCACTGGACTCGCACGAGCCTCCAATAGGGCTGGGATGAACATCATGACCCAAAAGGCTTTTCATCCTTGCTTCCATAGCAGGGGACAGAAACTTCTAAGTTTTAATCTCTTAGATGATTTGCATTTTCGAAACCCTGAAACACAGTGTTCTTTTCCATCTGAACACTGTTGCCAAATAGCAAGACAAAGGACATCTACATTTTCAACCAAGGAACCAAATTTGTGTCTGCCAAGTACTTAGTTTCTGATATTGCTTGATTTCCCATAGCAAGACACAAACCATGGGCTCATCAATGGTCCGAAACATTCCGGTCCAAAGGATAGCTCTATGTTACCACCACGACCTTAACTCTATGCAGTAATGATGGCTGCTTCTCATTGTGAATAGCACAGTCTAGAATCACCCTGGGGGAGAGCCTTGATGAGGGAAGAACGGTATACATCAAGGTGAGCTACTTGTGGGCATGGCTGTGAGGTTTTTTGACTACCTTCGTTGTCCTGGGAAGACACCATTGCCTGGGTGTAAGAGTGTAGAAAGAGCTGAAACCACGAATGTGTCCATTTCTTCCCTTCTCTGTTCTGACTATGGGTGTGACTAGCTGCTTCTAATTCCTGCTGCCTTCCTCCCCCTCCCCCTCCCCCTCCCCCCACCACTCCACAGTGATGGGCTATAACTTCCTTCTGAGTTGCCTTTCTCAAAGCACTGTGTCACAGCGACTGGAAAGGACACAAAAGGCAACTTCTCCCTAGTCCCCACTAGTGTACACTTGCAGATATGAGGAAGGCAAGTATCCATTATAGCAAAGTAAGACTGAGTCAGGTAAGAGAGAAGTGAGGACGCACACAGTGTCCGAGACGATTTTCTTAAGTGAGCCCTGAATCCAAGGGCCAACAAAAGGAGGCAAAACAGCCCTTCTAGCTACCGTGACCAGAACCACGTGTGGTTGGTAGCTTTTAGAGTGGAAGTGGTGGTTGGGTTTGGCTTAGTTTGATTGACGCAGAATCTTGATGTGTAGCCCAGGCTGGCCTCAAATTTGCTATCCTCTTGCCTCAGCCTCCTGAGTATTGGAATTACAGTCATGTAGCGTAGCGGTTAGTTAACTCTTCTGGTAACTATGACAAAATTCCTGGTACAAACAAGTTAAAGAGAAAAGGACTTTGTTTTTGGCTTATGGTTTCTGGTCCACATTGCTTAGCCCCACAGATTCTGGGCCCATGGTGAGATAGAACATCGTGGTGAGTGGATCGTGGTAAAAAAGCTATTTAATCTCATAGTGGACAGGGAACAGAGAAAGAGGCAAGAAGCAAAGATAAAATACCCACAAAGACCCGTTCCCCAGTAAACTACTTCCTCCTGCTAGGCAGAGTCAAGGATAAAATAACTACTAAAACCTCTAGTACCATCCACTGGGAACTAAGCCTTCAGTACCGGATCCATGGGCACAATACATTCAAACTATAACACCCAAGCACCAGGGGGACACACCAGATTCAAACCAGAACACCCAAGACCTGTCATCAGGGGGGACATTCAAACCATAAAACCTAGAGCCTGTCACCAGCCAGGAGACCGCAGAAGCAAGAGATAGACTCTGCACTTCACCAAGAGCACTTTCTTTCACCATGAATGGACTAGCAGCCACTTACATTCACCTTGCTGCTAGAAGCAGAGATGCTCAACCCCCGAGCTGGTGTGGATCATCAGCCTAGTGGTGAGCACATGCTTAAGAGAATCTTACCTCAGTTTGCACAAAAACATTCACTCAGTGTCTGTTCCTGGAGATGACCCATGCCAAACACTTGTGTGAAGTGGACGCCAGGCCGGGTGCTGCTGGGGAATTCACCATTCATGGGTGCGGAGCCAGAGGCATAAGCAGAAGGCTGAGACACATGATGGGAAACCAGTTCATGCTGAAATGTCACCAAAGAGGTTTGGATTCAGGCAGGAGTGGGAACAGGGTAGTATTTTCAATTGTTTCACTTGTGAAGAGTTGAACTATGAAGCCAGGAATCTTTATAAGCCTCTGAAGAGCAGATGAAGAAGTTAAGACTACAGTCACCCTAAAATCCAGCTTTCACATGCCTCCCTACCAATACACACACACGAACACACACACACACACACACACACACACACACACACACACATGCACCCCTCTGATTGACTATGGAGTTGGGCCAAAGGCCTTAGCAGGAGGAATTCAAGGCCCTAGATGGGTTAAGGTCACGGAAGCAGTGCAGAGCCAGGACACGATGACAGAAATAGAGAAGGGACGCTGGTGATTGTCACAAGAGTAACTGGATGTAAGAGCTGGCATAGAGATGCTCAGATTATTAGTGTTAGAACTACTGTAACATGCAACACGACTTCAGGGCTTGAAAGAAATTCCTCTCTCACTGTCTGAGGACTGCAAGTCTGAGACCCAAGTATCAGTAGGTGCCCCAGGCTGCTCTTCCTGACTTGTTGGTGGTCATCTTCTCCCTGTAGTTTCCCATGGCTTCTCTTTGTGAGCCTGTACCAAAACCTCTCTACAAAGACACCCGTTACATTGGATTGGAGTTCCCTCCTTATCGCTCCAAATTCCTTATCTCTAAGCACAGTCCCACAATGAGGGATGAAAGGTTCGGTGTACATCTATAAATTCAAGGTGTGCAAAACTGCCAGAAACCATTCACAATATGATGGTGAGTTTGGCTCCAGAGGCCAAGTTGTAAACATCAAGTCACAAAAGTTAAGTATGAATGTGTCCCTGTCTGAGAGTGGGCTAGGTTAACCAGCATCAACCTGCATGCCCATTCAGTTCCTTCATCCCCCAGAGGAGCAGGAAGCAAGCCTGTTCAGCCATGGCGGCTAGAAGGCATTGGCTGGAACTCAGCCAGAATCTCTCCAGTAGTTCCCAAGGTGTCTTCCAGGACGCATACACAGTCGCTATGACCTCTGACTGTGGCCTCCGAAGAGTTCTCACGTTGTTTCTGCATCTTCCCTGCTCCCATTTTACAGATGTGACTTTCCAGTCACCTAGCCTACCCTGAGCCTGATCTTTGGACCATTCTCCATCTCCTCCCTGACACTCCTTCCTAGACTTCCCTTTCCCTGGATCCCAGGCACATATGGCCCCTTGTCCAATGCATGTGCCCAGCTTCCTAGCCAGTTAGGCCTCCCGTTTACCACACCACAGTGGGAAGTGACTAGCAGTGTTAAGTCAGTACTTGCAAATTCTTACCATTAAATGTGATATTATTATTTTTAGTCCCTCTAATACGGGTAGCAAGAATTCTTGACACTGACATGTTCTTATAATATTATTATATTATTAATATAATATATTAATATTATTATAATATTAATTCCAGGCTAGTATAACAAAGAATAAATAAATTGATAAATATTGGAAATGAAAAAGCAAATATATCTATACTCAAAAAGAAAAAAAATCCCAAAGGACACATTTAAAAACATTAAGAAAATGTGATTATAGTTGGGTGTGGCAGCAGGTACCCAGAACACCAGCATTGTAGCACCCAAGGCATGAGGAGTCCAAACTTAATCCTATCTCAGAAAAGAAAAAGAAAGAAAATAGAAAATATGATTATAAAAGATACTATTTATCATAACAACAAAATAAATAAAAAGCCAACAATAAATCCTAACAAAGAGATGAAAGGTCTTTGTGAAACACTTACATTATTGATAGAAATCAAGGAATAGAGAGTCACAGTTTTTATGGATCAGAAGGGTCAATGTTGCAAACATGGGACCTTCCACCAACTCACAGTTTCAACTAAATTATGAGAGAAGCCAACAGGGCTCTTTGGTCTTTAACAAAGTTGGTTATAAAGTGTATATAGACAAATGCAAAATGATAAAGATTCTAAATTCTAACACCCAGCTTAAGAGATGTTTCTTACAGAGTAGTTTAGCCCTCCAACAGAGTCTGGAGAGATGGCTCAGAGGCTAAGAACACTGGGTTCTCTTACAGAGGACCTGGGTTCAGTTCCCAGAAGCCACATAGCAGCTCACAATCATCAATGATTCCAGTTCCAGGGGCTCCAATGTCTTTTTCTGTCCTCCACAGGTACCTGACACACACACTGTACACATACATAAATTTAAGCAGCTTACTCATACACATAACATTTTAATCTGAAAAAAAATTTAATTAAAAAAGGTCTACACTGAATTAGTGTGCTGTTGGATGTTCTGATAGAGGGGCAGAAGGAAAAAGTGAGTCTAGACACAGACACTGTTGTGTAAGAAAAAGAAGCCAGGGATATGTTTGGTAGATGCTTGGTATGGTGTGTGGAAAGGGGGTGCCTCTGTGGGCCCATGCTGAGGCATCCTTTCCCCCTGAGGGACAAGTCACATGACAGTAGAGAAT
Source organism: Mus pahari (assembly GCF_900095145.1). Classification (NCBI taxonomy): domain Eukaryota; kingdom Metazoa; phylum Chordata; class Mammalia; order Rodentia; family Muridae; genus Mus; species Mus pahari. The sequence goes on along the minus strand of NC_034603.1, from coordinate 30,921,027 downwards.
AGAGTTTATTTAAGGCATGGGGAGGGGAATTGAGGGAGTAGAGACAAAGAAAGGCAGAGAAAGAGGCAGGGTGGGGGGGAGTAGAGATCAGCATAAGCACATGGAGAGAGGGGGAGGGGAGAAGGGACAGAAGGGGAAGAGGGTAAAAGGAACAAGAGAAGAAGAGAAGAGAAGATAGTAAGGAGGGGGCAAGTAGCCCCTTTTATAGTTTAGCAGGCACGCCTGACTGTTGCCAGGTAACTGTGGGGCAGAGCCTAGACAAAATGCCAACAGACGCCCATACAGACAGAGGGTGTGTGAGAGCCAAAGCAGGTGATCAATGTGGGAAGAATGGATGCTTCAGCAATCAACTATACTTATGAAAAGTGACAAGACACTAGATGTTGTGTCAGCCAGCCATGTTACAGCCATGATGCTATGTGACAAATCTCAACCAAGTCAACTGGTATATTTCAAGTCAGATACAAGTCCATGCGATGTGTCTCTTATATTAATTTTTTAGAGATGAGATAGGGTCTCTCTAGGTAGCCCTGACTGTCCTGGAACCCACTATATAGAACAAGCTAGCCTCAGACTCACAAAAAAATCTACCTGCTTTGCTTCTGGAATGCTGGAGTTAAAAGTATACAACACAGTGCCTTCTGAGCCGAACTGTAAGGAGCACTGGCCTCCTGGGGCAAGCAGGACCTCTCACGCTGCAGGTGAGGAACCCAAGTGGATAAACCATACATTCATTGTATGTGTGCCATACATCATATCCTGTTATCCAAAGCAAGTCTGTTCATGTAAGAAGTTTACAGGCAGATGTTTGAAGCTTTCAGGCATGATGTAGATAGAATATAGTCTTAGGGTAAGAGATTCTCAGACATGACAGATTAAAAAAACTATATGAGACTGATAACTTCAATGTTCATCAGTAGCTCAGAGTGACATCTGCAATGTGTATCAACAGCAAGGAACATTCAACTGGGGCTGGCTTAACAGGTTCAGAGATTCAGACCATTATCATCAAGGTGGGAACATGGCATTGTCCAGGCAGGCCTGGTGCAATAGATGCCAAGAGTTCTACCTCCTCATCTGAAGGCCACTGGTAGAAGACTGACTCCCATGTGGTTAGGTGTATCTCATTGCCCACCAGTACAGTGACACACTTTCTCCAACCAGGACACACCTACTTCCTACTCCAACAACGCCACACCTCCTGATAGTGCCACTCCCTGGGCCAAGCTGATTCAAACCACCACAGAGGTCTTCCCACCCTAGTCAAACGTCTCTGGAAAAACCCTCATACCGACACCCAGGGGTATGCTTCCATGATGAACCTAATCCCAGTCAAATTGACAATGAAGATTAACCATAGCAGCCACGAAGCTAAGACGTTGAAAGCAATTTCTAGGACTTTGCTATTTTATATGGCTTTATCAGTGCCAAGAAGACACATGGTATTTTTCTCACAGCAGCCTTCTGAGTTTCTATTCATCTGAGTGAATGAGCAGGGTTTGATTTATTTTTTTCCAGAGAAGTGAAAACATTCCCAGGGAGTGTAAGGCCACTACAGTGAGAGGCCTGTGTGTCAGTAGGACTTTGGTGGGAAAGCTCAACCAGATCCCTCTAAGGCAGGCCTGGGTAGCTAGGGACATGATGTCCCCTTACCCAAATGAACGTCCTATGACCCAGGAACCTGGCTCCCTCCCAAGAGGAGCCAAGCAGGTTATTTAATTTAACCCTGCCAGTTATAAAAACTGTGCCTCTGGGTCATCAAATGAAGTCTTCGGAGCCCCTTGATGACATTTTGTATCAGAGAACAGCTAACAGGAACTCCCGTGTGGAGCACCGTGTACAGCACAGTGATGGTCCTCGATGACAAGAGAGGATGAGTCACCAACAGCTCCATCCAGGAATGTGGAAGAGATGCCAGTGAGACTACGAATAATGGGTGCAGTTCTGACACAGAAGGAGGCAAAGGGCAGGCACAAGTTGTCAGGGAGGAAAAGTGGGGGGAGGGGCTACAGCATTTGAGCAGCTTGTGTCCCTATGATGGGGTCGTGGTGGGTTGGAATAGTGAGGAAAATGAAGATTTTTTTTTCCATTGGAAAGGAATATTATGTGCAGGAGCTGGTGGTGAACATAGTTAAAGGTGAAGTTACAGACCAGAGAAACATATTTTTAACTCTTGTGACATGTCCTGTACACACAGGAAAGCACTGTGCCAAGCGAGCCTGGCAATTTCTGAGAGCATGCGGGTGTTCTCTGTAGTTTCAGTAGAGAGGGGTGGGGACGTGTCCATCTGTGCACACATGTACATGTTCTTGTGAACCCCACTTGGCAGGTGTGGCTCCTGTGACTTAGTATGTCCTTTTTTATTCCAAGAGTTAGTAAAAATGTCCTGAAACTTTGCATTACCCTCCTTGACACATCTCTGGCTTTTCTTTCCTTCTCTTTTTCCTTCTTTATTTTTTATTATTTCGAGATAGGGCCTTTCTGTGTAGCCCTGTCTGGCATTCACTCTATAAATCAGAATGGCTTTGAGATCTGCCTGCCTCTGCCTCCCAAATGCTGGGATTAAAGGAGTGTGGCACCTCTGCATGGCTTCTAGTTTGTTTCACATCACCTATTGGACACCTTTTAAAAGATGGCACCTCTTATGAACAGTAACGCCCTCCAGAAGGGCTTTACTCTCAATATGGGCTCTCCCTGTTAGGCAATCTGCAACAGCCACAGGCACACAGATGGCTGCTTGCCAAATCATCTGTGTGGATACAATCTCCAGAAAGGAGTGTAATGTGGGTTCTAGGAGCCTATGTACGATGTAATCCCAAGAGGAGGAGAAAGGACACACTGAGAGAGTGTTCTAAGATGAGTTTAAACTCGTCAACTGCAAGATGTCTGTCTCTTTGGGGCAGAGAGGCAAGGTATGTGATTAGGTGCTTAAGAAAGTGTCCTGGTTTGAATGAGAATGGTTCCCAGAGGCTCATACATCTGAATGTTTAGTCTCCAGGCAATGGAAGGATTAAGAGGTGTGGCCTTGTTGGGGGAGGTGTGTCCACTGGTGATGGGGTTTGTGGTTTCAGAAGCCCACAGGCTCTGCTCAGCATATCCTCTCTCTCTCTCCTCTCTCTCTCTCTCTCTCTCTCTCTCTCTCTCTCTCTCTCTCTCTCTCTCTCTCTCTCACCCCTCTCTTTCTCTGCCTGTGAATCAGTATATAAAACTCTCAGCTACTGCTCCAGCACCATGTCTGTTTGCTTCTTCAATGATGTTCATGAACTAACCCTCTGAAATTGTAAGCAAGCCCCCAGTTAAATGCTTTCTAAGAATTGCCTTGGTCATAGTGCTTCTTCATAGCAATAGAACACTAAAACAAAAGGTTGTCCAAGGGATAATTCCACCCCAAGTGGGTGCTGTCCACAACCCTATCTGCTGTCTCAGAAAGGACAGCCTGGCCTTGAAAGGATTAACACCATGGCTACAGACACCCTCAGATCCACAACCACACATGCTGATCTAGCCTAGGTTAGTTCTGTTGTTTTAAACCTTCATGCTTTTACCACAAGACAAGGATGCTCAAAGATGAAACCCACCTGCTTCCATATAAGTCCTTCTCCTGTGCTAAGGAAGGAGCCCAAGAGAAAGCAATGCATGAGTTAGACACACTGAGCCTCTGTGCCTAGCTCATGTCTACAGGTGAGAACATGGTGGCCTTCACCAAGGCTGGACTGGGGTAGCACACACCTACTGTTTGCTGAATGCCAACAGGTACACTGCCCATGCACTGATGCAGAGGACAAGAGAGACCCCTGATGTCAGTGTCCACAGACACCAGAGAGGTGTGCTGTTTCTGTGTCAATGTTGCAATAGTGGATGGCTAATCAAACAACATCAGGTATTATGTAAACAGAGTTAACATCATCAAAGAGATTATACACCCTGCTTGGTATAGTTCTTCATACCTATAATTCCAGAAAATCCTAGAACTTGAGAGGCTGAGACAGGATTGTCACACGTTCAAGACCAGCCTGGGCTACAGAACGAAAGTCTGTCTGAAAAAGAAGTTAGCCCATTTGTATGGGTAGGTCTGGCCAGCTGAAGGCCTTAAAGGCAAGAGACTTCTTTTCCCGAGGAAGAGCTGTCCTTGAGGCTACAACAGGCAGTTTCCAAGGATGGCCTACCACCTGACCTACAGGGTTGGAATTTGCCAACTGCCATTGTCACTAAAGTCAAACCCTCCATCTAAGCCTCTTTGTGTTCGCACGTCTCTCTGGGAAACTCTAATGTGAGGAGATCGCACAGCCGGTCCTGGGTGCTACAGGTTAAGGAGACCTTGTATGAGGTGATTGTTAACCTAGGGCAAACTGTTCAGTTCCGAATCTTAGATCCATCTAGTCTAGCTGTTCTAAGACCTTGGATCTGCTGCATTCTCTAAGCCTGTGAATGTAAACAGCTATCTCCCTCCTGAAGTCACTCTGAGAGGAATCAAGAGAGGTGTTTTGTTCATGAACACACAGCTGGTAAATAGAAAACCCGAGTTTAACCTCAGCTTTGTCGGCTCATCTTCTTGCCCCTTAGCACTTGAAATATTTCTTAACACTTGCTACAGACACCATAGGGTGTTATATTTTCTGCTTGGATAACTGAAACATCCAGAACTCTATAGCCTTGGCCTAGTCAGTCCCAAGGTTACAGTCTGCTTAGTGGCAACCCACTGGCCTCCACACCGGCTCTTCCTAAATTTCCCAGGCTGCTCCCCTGTAGGAGTCCCAGCTTCACACGACCCTGGGAAAGCTGCGGACCCTCCAGGCACAGTCTTCTCACTTTCCAACTGAGATTTTGGCAATATCAGGGGCAGCACAAGCCATACAGCCATATAAGAGGTTCCCGAGTCTCTGCCTGAAGCACCTCACTTGGCGTGCGCAACTGGACAGATGCTTTGCCATACTTACTCAAGCTGGTACTTTGTCACCACACTAGTCACTCAGCATCTATCCATCCATTAACAATGATACCAATTAACAGAGCAACAGGAGGAAAGAATTTAGCCCTGCATCATTTGAAGGCAAGCTAGAACTCTACCGTTTCCCACGTAGACCTAGCAATTGGCAGCTGAAGTACCCAGCAGTTCCATGTACAGCATATGTTGGTCTACTACCATCTAGTGGACCAAATGCGTTACACAAAGAGACACCAACCGGCAGTGAAAGGAATCCTCCTAGAGCTATTTAAAACTGCAAAGACAAGATCGGGTGCATTCAGGGTGATATGGCCATAGACGGAATGTAAATAAATAAAATAATTTAATAATAATAAAAAAAAGTGCAAAGACCCTATCAAGTTTCAACTGCTGTCACAGAACAGGGCAGAGAGCTGGATATGTTTCAACTATAAAAATAATTAGGAACAAACAACTTAGATCTCTCAAAACCCTTACAGGGACCATTAACTCCCCTAAACTTTTAAAAGAAATAAATTAATCAGAGCACCTCTTGCAGCGGTCCACATCAAGCCACTGAGAAATCAGGGGAGAGTTAAGTGATTCCTCCAGTCAGCAGGCATAAGCTTCACAACCAATCTTCCTGTTTTCTTCAGCATTTTCCTTCTACCAAGTGCTTGTGTAAACAGCAGAACAGCTCATCCTGAGGGCTGCCCACTTCATAACTTACTTGCGTGTTTTGTGCACTTTTCACCATCCCTAACTTGTTTTAAGCCTGGATTTCCTGAGCTCTGGCTTTTAGCCACCTAAGGAACAGTTTCTCATTCTGCTTACATGGCCACCAACAGTGATCACCGTAGGCTGTGGACGACTCTGCACACTTTACAGAGACCCTCTTGTTTCATCTTCAGGAACTATTCCCCTGCGGCACAAAAAATATGAATGGCTCAGCATGAATACCCCCTGCCTCACCGTCCTTAAGCACTCTGATGATTTGCAGAGTCTCATCCAGGTGGAGACGTGGATCCAGTCTTCATGATTACCTTTTGTTCAATACGACAGCTCCTGCTTACTAACGAGGGAACAATTCCCGGGACGTGGGCTGAGGGAAGCATTAGGTTAGTCACCGGCCAGGGTTAACACCTAGGCCAGCGCTCTGTGCTCCATCCAGATGTGCGTGGTACTCAGTGTGGTACTCAGTGATTGCCACAGCTTAGTACTGTCAGCAGGGACATCCCCTTTTGTTTCTAACTTTAATCATAATCTTCCCTCTTGCCTTACCAGGCTAGCTAAAAACTATTGACTCTATTGATCCATTCAGCTGGGTTTGATTGTTTTGACTGTTTCTTTCTTTCACTCACGCACACTGGCTACTGATGACTTCCATAGGTCTTGGTGTTCTATGATCTTTTTTTAAAAAGTCTCAGGTGACTATCAGCATCTTCAAGATAGACTCTGGTTTCTTTCTCAAGAAACCCAGAAAGCTGTTTGAAAACTGGTGGAGAGGGCTGACAACCTCCAAGCAAGCTTTCACAGGTGCTCATCTACTTTATTAATGCCGCCAGGCTTTGACACTGGGGGAGTCCCACTAAGTGTGAATGAAGGTCTAGAGATTATTACACTATCCCAAAGTTAGCTTGGTTGTATATGACCTTCGAGTATATTTAATTTGGTTCCATATGTATTTTTCTCCCTCTTAAATTGAATGTATATTTCATATAAGTCAGATTTCATATTAATTCTCCATTTCTCTTGAGAACCTGGAGGTCCTGGTGGCATGGTCCCACATCTGTGATGACGATAGACTGGAAGTGCAAAGCGTCTTATCAACTCAGATGGGACATGGACCTAGTGGGCCTCACCCATCAAAGTCTTTATGGCCCCACCTGAACAGTGACCTTGCAGTAAGGGACAAGGAATCCAACTTCTTTGGAATAGGAGATGACATCACACAATGAAAAGTTGCTGAACTGAGACTTCTTAGAAAATGTTTTCTAGGGCCAGTGAGTCAGCTCAGTGAATAAAGGTGCCATGTCCGATGGTCTGAGTTTGATGCACAGTATCCACGGTGTAGCAGGGGAGAACCAACTCCTGCAAGTTGTCCTGTGACCTCCACAGGTGCACATGCAAACACCAAACAAATACAATGAATACTAACTATGGTCTATTGGTTGTGCAATTGTGCTGGCTAAGCAGGCTGTTCTGCCATGCAGTGTTTGCTGGGTGACCAATTAACCAGAAACCCAATGGATTCATTCGACACAGGTTTGGGGGTTATGTTTTGTGTTTTCCTTGCTAGCAGTCTGGCCACAATGAACCAGGCAGAGGGACTCTGTTGTCCCGTCTCTACAGCGGCCTGAGGCCCCACCACCTTGAGCACCTACTAGATGCTAGGATAAGGAACAGAAGACTGGAAGATCAGTTACGTAGCCAGCCCTTTCACCCCAATCTCATTAGCCACAAAGACAGGACCTCAAGGAATGAAGGGACCTGGGAAACAGCAAATGGAGTCCCTGGTAAGCAGTGTGTCTCTACCACAAGTGACCTTTGGTGATCATTCTGCTTAGCTTAGCTTAGCTTTGATTATAAATCTGTAACAGGAAGTTACATGGTACATGACAGGCCCTTTCCTTCCTCCCTCTTGAGGTTATAGGGGACCATCACTAAACACTAAGAGGACGCACGGTTAAAATGCAGAGCACACACTGTGATAGTCAGTGTGCCTTCACGCCTATGCACACCTCTGTTCACTTCACACGTGAGTCAAGGAGCAGACACCAGGGGCTGTGGTGGCAGCCACTCCAGCCATCAGATCCAGGCTGATGGGGATGGTATAAAGAAACCAAGAAACCTCCACTTACCAGCAACCTCTCTCAGACCCTTTCTCCACTGTGACTCAGTGAGCAAGCACTGCAGCTTGTTTCCATGTGGTGTAGGGAAGCCAAGAAGGGCACTGGCTCACCACACTGAACTCTGAGGAAATCACCCTGAGTTTGCCTAAGGAGGGAGTAAACCTGCTCCCATCGCCTCAGGGAACGAATTCTCAAAACATCAGACAGAAGGATGAAAATGAGGAGGGGATGAGGATGTCCGAGCTGTTTCCTAGAAGTGCAGCCACTGGCCAGAACCTGTGGCCACACCAAAGTCTCACTGATGAAATCTAGGAATTGGTTGCCATGTTCCAGCAGGGAAGGATAAAAACTCTGAGGGGGAAACTAAATAGTGTGCATTGGGGGGTGGGAGCATCTCTGGTAACTGAGGCCTGGGAGGACAGGAGAGGGTATGGGGAGTCTATGGGGTGACTCTAGCTGAGATTCCTATTCGAGGGGGATATAGAGACTAAAGTGGCCACCTCCTGTAGCCAGGCAAGACTTCCAGGAGGGCGGGGGCACCAATCCACCCACAAAACCTTCAACCCAACATTTGTCTTGCCTACAAGATGTGCAGGGATAAAGATGGGGTAGAGACTGAGGGAACACCCAACCAATGACTGCCCCAACTGGAGACCCATTCCATGCAAGAGAGCCAAGTCAACACTATTAATGATGCTCTGCTATGCTTGCAGACAGGAACCTAGCGTAACTGTCTCCTGCAAGGCTTCATCCAGCAGATGGAGGCAGACGCAGAGACCCTCAGCCAAACATCAGGANGAGTCCAGGGAGTCTTGTGGAAGAGTTGGGGATAGAAGTGAGCAAGGAGGAGGGGTCAAGGACACCATGAGAAAACCCACAGAATCAACTAACATGGTGCCATGGGGCTCACAGAGCCTGGGCCACCAACCAGGGAACATACAGGAGCTGGACCTGGACCCTACACATTTGTAGCAAATGTGTAGCTTGGTGTTCGTGTGGGTCCCCTAACAAGTGGAGTGAGGACTGTCTCTGCTCCTTCCCATTGAATCCCTTCCCCCTACCTGGACTGCCTTGTTGGGCCTCAGTGGGTGAGGATGTGCCTAGTCCTGCTGGGACTAGATGTCCTAGGGTGGTACCCAAGAGAGACTCCCCTTCTTTGAAGAGAAGGGGGGCGATGGGGAAAGGGATTTGTAAGGATGGGACTGGAAAGAAAGAAGGAAAGAGGGGGGGCTGTGATCAAGATATAAAGTTAAAACAAAAAACAAAAACGAAACAACTTAACAGAGGCAAGTGCTGGATCCTGCATAGTTCCACCCTGGTTTAGAATTTCAGACTCAAAACCATGGTCACTCCCAACTGATACTAGTTAGCCTCCCAATCCTCAAGGTTTAGATCTTTCTGATCAATAAAAACCGATCTTTAGTAAGTACAGCCATCCTCGTCAGATGGAGTGGTGGATGGAGGTAAGTCTGAGGGCAAACAAGCACTTAGTAAACCCATCCAAAGGGAGAGGACGACTTTCAAGTGTGCTTTTCTTCTCCAGCTCATCCCACTTTAGATTCCATAGATGCTCCTGAGGTTGTGTCCCCTCAAAGGTGTCACAGCGCCATGACTAAATGGAGCCACACATCTAATGCTTTGTAAACCGCAGTTTTATATAAATATAAAGCTATACACCTGCCAAGCTACACTCTTTAATAAAGACACTTAATAAATAAGACATTTAAAATGTGCCAACAATGGACAAGTGTATTCATGACATAATATAAAGATTCCAACAAAATTTACAGTAGCTACAAAAGAATCCAGCTGCCTACAATAGTTTACATTTGGTTTAGTCTATAGTATATTGCTTTGTCTTAGGAAATAACCTTAATACAAATATGTGATTTACAATATCCCCATTATAAAAGAAAAAATAAATTCATACAATGTTTTATAGGCATTTATTATGCCAAGTACTTAAGCAAGTATTCTCATTATTAATAATAATTATTATTAATAAGAATAATATTCTTATTAAAAGGTAGTATTTTATTAACTTAATGAAAAGACCACTAAGAGATTTCAGACAGTTCCAGAGAGATCTATGGTCACAAAGAAACACAGCAACAGCAGCCCCTGTATATCCACCACAGCTACAAAGGTCCACTTATGTCAAATAGACCTTGAGTAAATGACTTATTACCAACTAAAACCAACATTTNAGAAATCAGTTAGCNTTAGTGCCCAAATTTAGCTTTTACTTGCTTATACAAGTCTAAGATAAGGAACCTTACCATAAAGAACACATTAAAATTAATAACTGTTTCTAACTCATACATAAACCAACATGTTCACCCTTACCACTGAATCAAACGTACCCCCAAAAAACATATACAGGAATGCTATGCAAACACAGAACTCGAGACAGACTGAACACCCCTTCCTACAGTCTATGGATCAAGATGCGAAGGTCCACTCACATGTGCAAAGGACACATGGATTTGGGACTTGTTGCTGCTACAGGACTGTCTTACAGACATATACCCAAGGCACACTCTGACACTGTTTCCAGACAACACAGACTTTCTAGCCCCATGTGGTTTCCTTCTTTTAAATACGCTTCTAAGTAACAAACACAACACTCCACTCTGCAACAGACTGCGCTCTAAACACCAAGCATCTTGTCCATTGCTCCCAGAGTCCATGACAGTCTTCATCTTTATGACACAGTCTTCATCTTTACTCATGAAGTCTGACCATCTCCAGTGTTCTGCAACAGAGAAAAAACGACTTCTTAATATCAACATTATTTCACTTCACATACCATGGGGCTCACAGTACCAGACCAATTATCACTGTGCCAGCTCCTTTATTACATTATTTTCAATATCTTATTATTATAATTTTCATGCTTAAAAAGTAGACACAATGTAAAAGAAAACCTGTGGATTCCATCACCCACTCAGATATCCAGCTTGTCATATTAAAGTGTTGACAGATTTCATGAGATAAAACAGTAATATTTTACCAAGGTTCAAAAGCCAACTCCCTCCCAACTAAAAATACTACAGTCAGATGTGCTGACACACATCTCTAATCCTAGCTAGCAGGTGGATCTCCATGAGGTTCAAGGCCAGCCTGGCTGGTCTGTATAGCAAGGTCCAGGCCATCCAAGGGTACACAGTGAGAAAATGTCTCACAAAAACCACACCAAACAAACAAAAAGAAAATCCCACAATACTAAAGTATACACAAGTGAACCATAGCATTAGCCATGTAAAAAATCCAACAGTGTAAATCATGGCGCTCTAAGATGGTTCAGCATGTAAAGATGCCTTGTACAACACCACATTAGATGATCTAAGCTTGATCTCCATGACCTGCGTGGGGGAGGAGAGAACTGAAGCTGTCCTCTGACCTCCACATACACACACACATACATAAGGACATATATGTATATATACACATAAACACACATAAATGCACACTAATAAACAAGTGTAATTTAAAAAGACTATTAGTTCTCCTTACTCTTTATCGTCTATAACAAGAACTGCAAAGTGGAATGAGGACTAACTCTCCGAGCACGGGTGGCCATCAGGCTCCGCCCTCCTGAGCAAGGCACTTCACCTCTCGGGGACTCTGTCACTCAGTGTAATGCTCGGACATCAATGCATTAGAAATGCTAACCATGACCCCATGCCCACATCTGCTGAATAAAAAGCCTCCTGGGTATAATATGAGATCCACTGTCCCTTCCTAACATTGCTACTACACTAAACCTCACTGAGGATATTCACATAAAAACCTAGGACTTTCCCAAGACATTTATCCAAATTTGTAAGCATAACTATTTCATTATCCCACGGAAAACCTTAATTTCAACCATCATACTGGAGAACTAGAAAATAAATAAGCTTTGTGGGGGCTGGAAAGGTGACAATGGTTTAAAACACTGGCTGCTCTTAAAGAGGACCAGGTTTAACTCCTACCACCCACATGGTTGTTCACAACCATCCATAGCGCAGGTCTCAGGGGATTCTTCTGGATGCCCCCACCTAGCTTCTGTGGACACCTGGCACAGATGCAGTACACAGACATGCTAGGCACAACACTCATACACACCCCAAATAGAATATAAACAAACAAACAAACAAACAAACTTTGTGTTCTGAGGAGGGGTTACTTTAAAGCAACACTAATGATAAGGTCCTCCCCTTTTAATTTACTTGTGCTTATAAAGCCTAAAAACATGCAATATACATTCTTCCAGACTTTTCATTTAAAACAGCCATCATTAATGAAACCTGAGATAATCTATGAAAATGAGTGATTGCCAATGATAGTTTATTTCTCTTGGTTTCAAAATAATTTTAAGAACTAATGATACATTCCTGGAATGTCCTAAAAGCCTCCAAAGAACAAGTAAAATATCCCTGCCGTTAACTCATGCCAAAATAACTGTGAAAGTTAAAGAGCTACAAGGCATCTGGTGGGCTGGAGACATGGCTCAACAGCTAAGAGTACTGGTCGCTCTTCCAGAGGACAGTGTCTGACTCCCAGCACCCACATGGCAGCTCACAGCTGTCTGCAATGCCAGTCCAGGGCATCCAATCAATGCTGTCTTCTAGCCTCTGCGGGCACTGAGCACATGTGGTTTACAGACATACAGGCAAAACACCCATATGTTAAGAACAATTAAAGTGATTGAAAACAACCATTTGAAAAGAAGTAAACTCCCCAAGAATCAGACATGATTCGATCAGTCACAGATCACACCCAGAGAACACCTACTTGTCTTAGAAACTGCTTTCCAAGATATGACGTAGCCATGCTGGTTAAGTTCTTCTTGCTGCCCACTTTACACCGGATATAACCATATAGATTGGCACCTTGCAGCACCACACCCATGATCACCACAGCCTAGGAGAGGGGAAACAAGCAACAGTTACTAGCCCCAAACTGACTTTTCTCTACACTGATAAATGAGACCAGGTAGACTGTGGTGAAAAAACAAAGTGCTGCAGGTCAGAGGTCAAACCAATGAGACTCCTCAGCCTGCAGAAGACAGCTCACTGACGCTGCTCTGTACAAGGCACTGGCCTTCACCGGAAGTGGCCATTTTCATCCACACTTGTAGCTACGTTTCTGTTGCCATGATAAAACACAATGGCCAAGACAACAGACAGAAGGAAGCATTTATTTTGGCTGACGGCTCCAGAGGGATGGAGTTGGTGATGGGACAGGAGCTCAGGCAGGCATGGCGGCTATAGCACATGCTGAGGGCTTACACCCCAAACCACAAGCCCAAAGCAGAGAGCAAACCAGGAGTAGGGTGGGGCCTTAAGCTCCCCAGGCCTGTACCCAGTGACTTGCTAATGCTGGCACACAACTCTGAAGCCTTGCCAAACAGCACCACCAACTGGCGACTATGCGTTCTTAATCCTGAAACTGTAGGAAGCAACCACTACACTATCCAGTCAGCCTCATCTTCCCTCTCACGCTGAGCACACTGGGCAGGTCAGGGAGATCTATGCAGCACACTGACAGAGCACATATCAGCTGGTTCATGGGAAGGGAACAGGCTGCTCTCCCACAGCAGGAGGAAGGTACTGTGCAAAGCTGCTTGGCCCTGGGGACTAAGAGGAGACAGGAGACTCATGCCCACTCTTAAACATGATTTTAAAAGAATTAACTGACAAGTTGACATCCTACAATTAAATACTCTACAAAAGGCAGCAAACAACTTCTGTCAACCACACAACAGTTTAAATCCCATGGGCTAAAAATCAAGGTCTGTTACTCAATTCTATTGTTTCTCAATTCTACCACTTTTAGTTCCAAAGCAGCCGTAGGCAACATGCAAACAGACCAAGCTGTGCTTCAATAGCCATGTGCAAGAACAGATGTGTGCTGAACAGGCCTGAAATCCACAGCGAGCTTGCCCCTGCTCTAAGTCCTTCTACTAGCAACAAGTACATGCAGGAAACGCCTCTGTGAAAAACAAGACAGCTAGACGGGATCTAAGAAGACAGCATGTAAGAAAATATGGATATATAAACCTAAAAATAATCAGCCAAGTTGGGAAACACTGGAAAATTGCCTGACTAGCTCATATATTTTAAGGGTAGTCTGAAAGAATTTTATTAAAATGAAAGCCAAAAAGAAGCAGAGCTTATATTCGCTGTTCTAATCTTATATCTCATGGAAACACAGAAGATTAAAGACAATTACCAGATGCCTAGGTAAATGTAAAACCTCGTGTCTACCTCGGTGGCCTCCCAAGTGCACACTGGGTTGCACTTGGGCATTATGTGCCAGCATGCCATGGGGCAAGTCCACTTGCAGATGGAGCATGGATCCTGCTGAACCATGAGATTAAATGAAGATAAACCTTAAAATGAATTTCTAAGCTGAAGATGGAGAGTGAAGTCACACATCATAATCTCCCTCTCCTTGAAAGGCAACAAGTAGGCTTTTAAAATGATTATAATTCTACTTGTGTATGTGTGCATACATGCGTGTGTACACATGTACATGTGTAGTGCATGCATATAAAGGCTCACGTTAACTGGGTATTCTCCCATTCATTCTCCACCTGATTCTAAACAGAGCCTCTCACTGACTGAGACAAAGAAGGGAAGGAAGGAAGATGGAGGAAGAACAGGGCGATCCAGATTCCGGGTGGCTTTAAATAGCCACAGGTAGCTACGAATATCATATAAGGGATGGATAATTACAGGACAATTTGTCTTTTATCTAGGTGGGCAGTTTATATCATTATCAACTGGTTCTGAGTAAACTGTGTGGACGTTTTGTGGAGTGAGAATTTACTGATATAAATCTGACGGATAAATTACAAGCCTCTACAGTTTTGATTTTACCAGGACTCTGGGATTTGAGACCACAAGGGGTGGATGGCCAGGAATGTGAGAGGAGTCCTCCTAGAGAGAACCATGGTCGGTCCATGGTTGGGCTAGCCTAGAGGCAGAGGCGGCGAGACTGCTGGAGCAGTTAATAGCAGAGTATAGCACGGGATGGTGCTGCTTTTTAAATATTTCCTGAAACAGTTGTACTGTCTTCCACAAAGCACAGGGGCACACACCCATGTGCTGCCTTCACGCAAACACAGGAACACATGCATACTCACAAGCAGTTCAAGACCAAAGAATCAGAAAGTACTTTAAAGGGTAATTATTCTCAATCACAACAAACAACACAGGAACAAACAAAACTGGAAAAAAGACAGGGAGAGGAGAGTGTTTCTTTTCATCTACATCAAGTCTTTAAGTAAGAGGGTCTCAACCCCGTTAGGGGTTGCATATCAGCTATTTACATTATGGTTCATAACAGTCCAAAATTCTGGTTATGAAGTAGCAACGGAAATAATTTTAAAGTTGGGGGCCACAACACTATGAGGAAAGGGTCACCGCATTAGGAAGGCTGAGAACCACTGCTTTAAGTCAGTAAAAACATTCAAGTTTAGTTCTTGGATTGATAAAGAAAAGCGCTATGCCTAAATTAAAATCACAAGACCCACAAGTGAGAAACCATAAATGCTGTCTCCACTATACTGCAGGAAATCCATAAACACTGAAGATATCGCCTAATTTGCAAAAGATTAGATACAAATATATAGAGATTACAAAATAAAAACAAACAAAACTCCCACATAACAGGAAAATATGAGTGTACACACACAAAACCAAGCTGTCACAGCAAAACAGGGGCTGGACACACTAATGCCTGGGGAGCAGGAATCCACTTACGGCTACAGTACATGAAGCCTGTGCCTGTCAAATGCAGCAAACTCTACTATTACAAAGACGAGACTAAGTTTGGCTCAGGTGACAGACTGCAGATTTCAAACACAGCAGGAATAGTATTTCTGTCTCAGATGGTCTTCCATATCCTCCTAAGCCCAGAGGAGAGAGCCCAATGTCCACTCCCTTGACCCCAGTGAGCGGCAGCAATAGTAACGGGTTCACACAGTGACTCAGCTGGTGAGCTGGACATCCCAAGGGCTACCCTGACCCAATCGCTGTGAAGCCAGCACACAGTTGTTCTAAGCTCCTGAGGTCTGGGGTGATCTACTAGCCAAAATAAGTAAGCAGAAGAGGTTACCAACCATTTTCCTTAAAAAACCCACAACCACCACTGATACCAGGGAGGCTGGCATGTGGCTGCACCCTATACTCAAGGGAAAACAGAGCTGAGGACCAGAACCTAGAAATACAAGAGAAAGCTGCCCAGTGGATGGGTCAGATGATGACTGACTACAGATATCCTTGAACGATGATACTCACAAGCCACTTCACTCTGAAGGAAAAGAGGGCACTAAAGGCGAAGATCACCCACAGGACCGGACAGGCGATGAGTCCTAGCCAAAAGATTCTCGACTCGGCCTCAGAGATTGTTTTGTTGTCTTGAGGCGTTGACTATAAAAACAAACAACACAAGCATCATTTCAACCACTGACGTCATATGTATCAGTAAAAGTCGCTTTTTAAACAGAGAGCATACTGGACTTAGATTCAAAGTTTAATAGAGGTGATCCAAGTCCAAAGTTCAAACCAAATGCACAGATTAGTGGCCCTGCCACTAAACAACCTTAATAAACGAGCTAGTAGACTTTGTTTTGGCTCGGGACAGACTAGGGAGACATGGCCTTACACAGTCATGGAACTCAATTCCTCTTGCACTAGTGCTGTTCACTCATAAGAAAGGTGAGTTAAGGAGATCAATGCATCATCTCAGAGACTGCATGTCCCAGCAAACCCCAGGAAATGACAAGGAAATGAGCTCTTTCCAAGGCAGACTGATGTCAGGAATATAAGCTCTCTGAGCACAATGCTGCTTTCTGAGAAGTATTACTTGGAAAGGTTCTTCTAAACAGTGGGCAGACAATTTAACTGGTAGTATTGCCGAGATACTTATTCTCTGTCTCCAAAAAAAAAAAAAAAAATTCCATAAGAAAGTGAAGTGTTCACTATTAGGAAGCAGGGTGATCCAAAACAAACAGGTTCCCCACAGTGATGAGGGCACGGCTTAAAGAATAGACCAATCACTCTTACCCTGAAGCCAGCTGCAATCATCTTCCTGACAAATAGGAAATGGCCATGGGGGCAAAGACAGAAAAATATACAGGAGGAAGTGTCTGCTGAACACACAAAGATCCAAGGTGAGGCCCAGCAATGCAACAAAGCTGGGGCAAGCAGGAAGCCTCGTCAGCAGGCCGACAGGCAGCGTGCCCGCTCTCAGGCTCCTGGCCTGCATCTGCCTTGTTTCTAGACAGAAGCAGCAAAAGCACTGCACTTCGGTGGCCACCTGACTTCGTACTAACAGGGCAAGTGATATCCTCAGTGCTTTCAGCCTTGACTCTTCCACCCTTCGGTACCCGGGAGGAACCTGCACACACTTTATTAATTTACCTTTCTGGACTCAAACACCCAGTGGCTCTTCCCATCCTCATCAATATGATTCCACCAACGTAGGCCAACCATTAGTCTACCTGTGACATTCTGGGAAAGATTAATATGAACACACATTTTTAAATGATTATTTGAAGCATTATAAATCCTATCTTAGTGTACTATTTCGCTAATTCAGTTCTCCCCAGAATAACCAGTTAACCCCTACATTCCAAGCCTAAGGACTAAACAAAAATGGCCATGCCAAGAGCAGGGTGCGTGCAGCTCATAGGATAAGCAACGAGCATACCCACAGCAGCACCCTTTCTTCGCCCTAAGATTAAAAGCCTGTCCTTCCGCCACATCCCTATTTCCTTCCTACATCTTTCCTTCCTTCTTTCTAGTTTTAATTTTAAGATGGGATCTGTCTTAGGAGCTACCATTGCTGTGAAGAAAACACCATGACCTAAGCACCTTGGAGAAGAAAGGGTTTATTCTGCTTACACTTCCAGGTTACAGATCATCATCAAAGGCAGGAACTCAAGCAGGACAGGAACCGATACAGAAGCCATGAAGGGGTGCTGCCTACAAGCTTACTCCTCATGGCTTGCTCAGCCTGCTTTCTTAAAGAACCTGGGACTATCTGCCCAGAGAAGGCAACACCCATAATGAGTTGGGTCCTCCCTGATAAATTACTATTTAAGAAAATGCCCTACAGGCTTGCCTATAGACCAATATTTTGGAAGCATTTTCTCAACTGAGGTTCCCTCCTCTCTGATAACTCTAGCTTGTGTCAAGTTGGCATAAAACTAGCCAGCACAGGGTCTCTTATCATAGCCCTAGCTGACCTAGAACTCACTATGAAGACCATGCTAGCCTTGAGTTTGTATCCTTCTGCTCCTGCCTCCCAAGTGCTAAGATTACAGGCATACAGCACATGCCCATCCAAGGCCCCAGTTCTTCTCATCTTACAGTACCAAGGTATTTTGTGTTATCTTTTGTCACTGTTTCAGTTGAATCTTTTTGGTCAGAGTTTGATTCTGACCCAATCTCAGAACTCTTATCTTCAGAATGGGATTTTAAACAGTATTTATTTCCTTAAGAGTATATTTTTTACTACTGAAACAAATGTGCCCTTACTTCTAAACCCCATTTGTAAGCATCGAAAATGCTTCAGACATTGAAAAATAACCTATGCAGGCAAACTTGCCCTTGGCTGTGAAGAGTGATCCCAAGTCCCAAGTTCCTGGAGCTTTTTCAAAACAAAAAAGAAAAGGATACTTCTTAAACATTTGCAAACTATATTGGAACTTTACATAGACACTATACCCAGAATATTCATAAATCTCATCAGAATAAAATATGTCGATTCTATGGCTGCTAGTGATGTTCTGTAGCTCGGCACAGGGCACCACAACTGAGCAGTGCTCGCTCATGTGAATGGTACACCTGGCACTTCAACACAGAGAAGGTCTAAAGTAATGGACGAACTAGCATCAATCCACAATGCTGTCCTGTTCCTTTCAATGTATTCATTATTTGAATTCATATTAAATACAGTTTTAAAACAGAAACAGAACCTACCTTCACTGCCCAAAAGTCGCATGACAGCAGCAAGATAATTGTCACCATGCAGGCGATAAAGCTGCTGCTGAGCAGCTCGCAGAGGAGATAGACCACAACCGCACTGACCCGGAAGAACAGATGGAAGAAGGATGCCACGGGGTGCCTAAAAGCCAAGGCACAGCAGCGCCATTACACTTCACTGCAAGAGCCAGCAACCCACGACCATGAGATAAAGGGAGGAGGAAGCCAGCTGCTTACCCTCGAGTGCCCACCACTACACTAGGTTATACTGTCACAAGAACACACAGTACATGGGCTGCCTCTGACACGTCACTGAGTACAAACGATCAAAGCACCCAGCCAGACCTTACCAGCTTAGACTATCTAATCATGCCACAAGAGCCCCAGAGTGAGAAATCACTTCAAGCATTAAGACAAAGTCACCATACAGTTTTGTCTCTTCCTTTTCCTCCCCATGCCCTGTAACAAATAGGGTCTCACTAGGTAGCTCAGGCCACCCTCAACTTCATACTCTTCCTGTCCTCGCCTCCAGGAGTACATGCACACATCATCATACACGTATGCATGGGGTTTTTGTAAATTAAATGTTTTTAATCTACTCAGTTGTGTGACCATCACCATAATCAATTTAACAATACTTTCTTACTCCAAAAAGCACATCTGTCCCCACTGGCAATCATCCCTCTGCTCTTCCCAACCCCCTTAGTCCTAAGCAACCAATCATCTTCTGTCTCTACCCATTCACCCATTATGGACACTCTATGTAAGTAAAGTCATGCAATATTTTGTCTCCTGTGACCAACACCTTCACTTAGCACAGTGTTTTCAAGATTCAAGTAGAACTTTGACTTAAGTTAATTTCTTTACAGGAAATGCATTTAGATGTACATTTAATTCTGTGCTTATACAAGATATAATTCTGAAATTTACAAAAATTTATCTACAGAAATTATAGTCTCCTTATTTTTGTAGTTTTTGTTTGTTTTTTTAATTTTTATTTTTTTAAGCTGAGAACTGAACCCAGAGCCTTGAGCTCTACCACTGAGCTAAAGAAACAGTGCATCTTCAGAATGCAGCAGTCAGCATGGACTTTAACACATCAGTGTTCAAATAACTCATTTCCAGGTTTGCTAATCTGAAAGCTCAGTGCTGAACAAAATCTGCATGCCAACTACTAATCTCAAGTCACCTCTCCCTCACACTAGGTCAAACGAACAGGCATGCCTAACCTACTCTGCCTCGTTTTGAAGCCCAGAGCCCCCCCACCCCCACCCCTTAGACAGCAGTACTAGTGTTCGAGGTGTGGGAAACCCTAAGAGGTGGGCCTATCTAGGAGGAATGGGTCACCTAAGGCGGATTATGGCTCTTTCTGTTTCTAGACTGCCATGAAGTGAACAGTGTTTCTCCACGACACCCCGACACAGTGTCCTGCAACACCAAGTGCGCAGAAGCAGAGCCCAACAGCAAGCAACCATGCACTGAGACTTCCCAATACACCTTCCCCCCCTCTCTTCTCTCTCTCTCTCTCTCTCTCTCTCTCTCTCTCTCTCTCTCTCTCTCTCTCTCTGATTTTGTCAGATGTTTTCTCATATCAAAAAGTGGGACAGGGGGCTGGGTGTGTGGTAGCACACACCTTTAATCCCAGCACTAAGGAGGCAGAGACAGGCAGATCTCTTTGAACTCTGGACCAGCCAAGTCTACATAGTGGAACTGTGTCAAAACAAAACAAAAACAAAATAAGATTTCAACACAAACCCCATCAGCTAGCACCAACATCTGGACAGAATAGACAGAAACATAACTCCAACTCAACCTTGTACCTGATTTTGGATTTTCTTGGTCTATTGGTTGTCTCTTCTTCTGCATCAAACAGTGAGACGTCTTCAGTGTCATCATTACTGTCCTGTTAGGAAATTAAATATCTATGATAAAAAGGAAATCCAGTGCTTGTGTGCCCACTACATACAAACCTACACAATCCTCAAAACGGAAGGTGAAGTCGTGAGTTACAAGTACTAGGGATTCACAGCGTAGGAAAAAAGGCACCTACAGAGATCTTCTACCCCAACTCCAGTCGTCTGAAGAAAACCCCATGAGAATCTATCAGTTAACACCAGCCTGAGCCCTGAAAGAGGAGCAGACGGTACTCCCCAATACTGACATCTATTGTCAGCTAATCTCTCCCGAGTCACGGAGAAAACTGAAGCTACTGGCAATAAGCTTAAGTGGCTTTTGGCTCCTTCACAATGCTTTCTCTTCTTGTCGGAGGCTGAATAACCTCCGTCATGCCTCTAGAACTTGCTCAATCGTTTTCTTCCTACTCTTTCAAGTAGTTCTTCCTAATTGATAAATAAAACCTCTCGCACCAAATAGATGATCCTGGAAGAGGGATAAAGTGCTCCTAGGAGGATCCCAACCCCTGAAGAATGCTACTCCTAAGATGACTCCTAAAAGACTGCTGGGTTTCTAACATCCTTCTGTGAACGCCTAAGAAAAGGTAGGGATGTAAAGTGAATAAAGTAATGGAAAAAGGCAAGAACAGATACAGAACAGCAGGGAACGGAGAAGAACTTCCAACTAGAACTGATGAGACTGAATTCCAAGTATGCACACGGGTTTCAAGGACAATGAATGGGGAGAGATCCAAGATGCTATATGGAGTTTTTACTTTTTTTTTAAATTATAGAAAGTACAAGTGTGGCCCCTTCTGCCTGTAATGCCAGCACTTGAAAGACTGAGTCAAAACAGTTATAATCAGTTGGAGAAGGGTGAAAAAAAATAGAAGAATTTAAAGCATGGCTTTGAGCTAACACCAACAAGCTTTTGCAAAGGGGGTTGAAGGGGACAATGGAAGGCTACCAACAGTGCAACTCATGAATGTTTCCCAGTGAACAAAGGTAAATCAGCTGCAACTGAACAGTGGAGTACCACAGGATCCACAGAAGAACCTGTGGGTGATTAGCAAAGATGCAGGGAGGGGTTGGTATAAAAATCCCAGGGGGAGGGGCTGCTTCTTGGTGATAAGAAAGAAAATTATTGCTGGGCGGT
The DNA here is from genome assembly GCF_900095145.1 of Mus pahari. Classification (NCBI taxonomy): domain Eukaryota; kingdom Metazoa; phylum Chordata; class Mammalia; order Rodentia; family Muridae; genus Mus; species Mus pahari. The sequence goes on along the minus strand of NC_034603.1, from coordinate 30,899,221 downwards.
GGTGGCGCACGGCTTTAATCCCAGCACTTGGGAGGCAGAGGCAGGTGGATTTCTGAGTTCGAGGCCAGCCTGGTCTATAGAGTGAGTTCCAGGACAGCCAGGGCTACACAGAGAAACCCTGTCTTGAAACACAAAAAAAAGAAAAGAAAATTATCAGACAAAAAAAAAACAAAACAACAACAAAAAAAAACCCTATAAGGGAATAGATGTTTAAGTGTGCATTGAAGTTTTAATGCACAGGTTGCCTGGGGAAAGGAAGGTAATGACTATAAAAATGTCAAATGCCCAGCAGGTGGAAGGACTTGTGGTGACAGACTTAAGAGTAGGTGGGATGGTTGTCTTTCCCCAGCCTCCTTCGAACTAAGTGCACGGTCAGAGAGCTGAGCTGAAACCACCAATGAATTTTTCTCTACTCCACATTTCCACAAAGTAGACTTTTCTTATCACAGATTCTAGCTGGCCCATCTTCAGACACTTGGTATGTCACCATGTCTTTATTATTATGACCCGAAAATATGTTGTTCCCCAACCTAACCTCTCCCCACCCCACCCCCCACCATCCTGCCCTTTGCAGATCCCATCTCCTCGAACACCCCAACCTGACAATGAAACCTGTGTGATACAATCTACATGGGAGTTCACAGTAAAATTTTAAAGGAAGAAAATACATTACGTGTACTAATCTCCGCCCGAAAGACAATTGGCTACTTCGACCACTACGGATTCAACAAATGCGATAAGCATCGTGATTATCTGTGTACAGCGTGGTAACAGCTACTGGGACCCAAGGCTCTGGCAATCTCTCCCTACAGGACAGTGAGTGTCAGGGTCCTACGGGCCATTCCCCTCATCCGGGTAGGCTATGGGGAGACGGGTTACCCCGACCTCACACCCAGAGATCCTGCAGCCAGTGTGCTCCACGCCCGCTGACAGGAGGCCTCGGTGCCTCCGGGGTCACCGGTGCACCCTATCCCTCACAGCCCACAAACCCTCGAGCGACAATTTGCCCGGGGCCGGCCCTCCTACCCACCCACCGGCAGTTCCTACAGCTCGGGCAGTGGGCGGGCACAAGGACCCAACAGCCTCGGGGGACTGGGCAACAACCCCGGCCCCAACTCAGGCACCCGCACCGGCTCCCGGCGCTCGGCCGCCATCCCTCACCTGCGACAACATGACGACCCCGCGCCAACCCGCCCCCCACTTCCGGGAGCCACGACAGCGCAGCTGCTACGCGATCCGGCTCTACAGCCAACGTCACAAGCGCACCAGGAAGCCACTTCGTGGGAAGGCGCCTCTCCGGAGACCGGAAGGTGGTAGGCGGGTCCATACCGCGGGGGGCGGGGCTCCATAGTGGGCGGGGCGGCAAAGCTGGTCCACGCGGCGGACGCGGGCGGTAGGAGGCGGGGTGTGGGGCGGGGCCTGGCCACAGTGTCTCTGTAGGGGCCGAAGTGGAGGTGGGCGGAGCAAGCGTGAGCAGGGGCGGGGTCTGCACCTCTAAGGAAAAGCAAACCGTTTGGGAATAAACTGGCTAACTTAATGGGTTCTAAAGCGAAGTTTCTTGGGTTATGAATGGAAAATGTTTTTTTGCTACCAAAGAAGTACAAACTGTGAGTCATTACCACCAGCGGGGACGCCCTGAGAGAGGCGGGGCTTTATAATTTAACCTTGTAAATGTATTATATTTTAGTATAGTCTTTCTTTCGCGGTTTAAATGTTAAAGATAATTGAGAAATAAATTTGTCCTTGGAAAGGAATGAAAAAAAAAAAACGAGTAAGAAAGAGACAAGAGGACTAGCGTAAGCAGTAGGGGTACTGCTGTAAAAGGCATAACCTCAGACCGAGAAGAGAGGCCAGTACCGCACGTCTGCCCTCTATGTACCAATTATATAACCAATCTCGATTTACATCCTTCCTCCGCTGTAAGGTGGGAAGGACGGTGATGGCTTTACAGAGCATTTAGTAAAGTGACACAAATTTGTTTTTATTACTGTTTTAAGTCCCCTGCTGATGGCGTGATCGTGCCTAGACCTAAGATTCAGAGAATTTAAAGCCATCTTTGCAACTGTTATGATAGCGATATTCTGTTTGCTCAACTATGTCAGACTGTTGGAGGCTCATGCCGTGTCCCTCTCACCTTTTCTTAACTGAAAGGACTCTATTCACAGAACCCCAGGTTGTATCTGGTTCTTTGCCTGCACTATGTCAAACCCAGTGTTAAAATCATGAAGAAACATCGATCTAATTCCCAAAAAAGAGAAAGCAGACAAGGTAATTGTGCATCTTCATGTGAAGGTAGACATATGACCTATTTCCTAACCTGCTTAGATTGTGTTTTTGGTGGCCCACCCTGTGTTGTGAGGTTGTGTGGCTTTTTTTTTTTTTTTGGTTGTCACTTTTAATATGAATACAATTCGAAGTCATTACCATATTTTAAGATTTAGAACATTCGACAAGAAAGTGAATTTCTCACTTGTTAGGAGGGTTTTTGTTTTCCTTTTTGGAGGACTGGTGGGGGTATTTCTTTGCTTGCTTTTGAAACAGGGTGTTACCTCCTAGTACCAACTGACTAGATGCTCCGCCTTCCTGCCTTACCCATCCCCACCAAGGACTGGAACTTAATGATGGGGAAAGTCTGTCTGGGGTGTTGAGCCTCTGTGTAGGGACTCTACTCTTCGTTCAGGTCCTGAGCCCTTCAGGGAGCATATCCACCCGTGAGCCTGTGAACTACTCTTTACAAAATTACCTACCTTGCCCCTGACACCACCCCTGAGTATTAAATAGGAGTCTCACTATACTTCATAGTAAAGGCTCCTTTGTAGAAAAGGAAGCAGGTTTTCTTCATGTCTTCACTTTCTGCTGATGGAGTGTGTTCTGATCAGTTAGATCGCATCCAATGTTCGAAATACAAGTCTGCCTTTCATGCGCCCCATATCCTTTACCAAAACTGAGCTTTGGTCTTTGCAAAAAAAATACCAGGAGATTTTTTTATATAGTATCCTGACAGCCACTGTCCAAAAGTTTCTGGAAGCAATGATAACCCTAAGTTGGTAGTGATGGGTGGGGTCTAACTGCCCGTGGTCACCTCTTCACAGACGCCTGTCAGTGACCTCGCCTACACCTCACTAAGTGGAATGTTGGCACGCTCTCCCTGTCTCCTGATGTCTTGGTGTAACCCTACCCATTCTTTGATCCATAGAAAGGTTCATATGAATTGCCAAAGCAATGTCAAAAAAAAAAAAAAAAAGGTCTAGACAACCAGCACTCACTTGGTTTTCTGTTTGTTGTAATGCTGCTGTAATTTCCCAAGCCTGGTTTAGATAAACACATTTTGTCCAAGTTCGGGGGCCGCTGTTTTCCCTTCCTTCATGAAATTATCAATAGGGAGGCCTTTGATCTTACGGATCCACGCAGCTTTGCTGGCTTTTCCTGGGTCGACCTCTTTAGTGGCTACACTGGCTTCATATTCCTTCATCTTGGCTTCGGCGAATTCTTTTTCCTCCTTCATAGTCAACAGCATGAACCCAGTGTTCATTCTCAGAGGGTCAAGGGTTGTGTAGAAACGAGGCCGTTCTTTCTTGGGAGACAGGGTGGCTGTGGCGCCCCGAGGAGCGAGCATTCGGTTTGGTTTAATGACCTGCATGCTGGTCAGGGGGCCTGCGCGGCGCATTGTCCCATCAATTGAACTGGTCAAGTGCTCGTCACCCCTTAAGCTGTCGGAGACCTTAGGACGGATAAGACTCGGCTGGGGTACAGTGGCCTGGACTCTGGGATTGTGCAAGGACTTTTTCAAGTTGGGCTGAAGTCTCTGGATTTCAAGGGGAATGTTGGTTTGTTTCACACCTGTAGGAAGATTGCTGGATCGCAGCTGATCAACTGCGTGTTGAACTGATTTTCCTTTGAGGGTTAGGACTTTCCTCGGATATGGAATGGAAGGCCCCCAGGCATCGATGACTTGAGGTCTGGGCCTATGGGGATAGGCAAACTCTTCAGAGTTGTGGGCTTGTTGCAAGGCGTTGATAGTCAGAAGGAATCGGTCAGGTGTCATAGGGACTTTCCAGAACTTTTGCAATGGATGACTGACTTCGCCTACAGGATTTTCCATATCATCTGCTCATTCAAAGACAGAACAAAAGCACGTCAGTATTCTGTGGAGAGGAGGAGCCATATATACATGAAAGCTGAAGCCATTCTAACTTGGAGGCACACTGAGGTCTTGTTGCTGAAAGGGCAAGCCATCAGACATCCTGGATGGAAACAGTCTATTTGGCAGTATACTTGCCAATCAATAACTTAAGTTCCTACCTGTTACCTATTCCAGAGAGTGGGTTTTCTTCCTTGTACCCTAGTTTGGGGACTCCCCTCACCCCAACCACCAAGACCTAAGGGTTTCAAATGTATGACTAAGAAAAAGTGTTTTTCCCTAAACTTACTTAACTTTATTTTCTGCTTCTAATACGTATATGTGTTTCAGCATCTTGCCAAGTTCAGGCGTTTACTCAAAATCTACATCCAGGACAGCTCCAGAGAAGCAACCCACAGATATTCCAGTCTATTCTCACAGATCCTTCTATCAAACCTGCACCTTCCTGCCTGCACGGGATCCACAGACCCTGGACATCAAGGAAGCAGCCGACTCTCCTAAGACTGAACCAACCAACATCTCCCACTTTCTTAGGGTTCCCAGAGACGCATCACCACAAAGTCAGCAGGAAGCAGCAGGAAGGATCCTGCTTCTCCATCTCCTCTTTCTAGTTTCTCATTTTTTAAATTAAACCAAAATGGAGGAATGTTAGAATGTCAGCATTCCTTCTAAGCTCCACCCAACAGTTTCCTAGCAACAGCCAGCTAGGCCTGGCTTGCTATAAAAAGGAGTTGGGCCTCTCTTTGCTCTCTGACTCTCTTTGCTCCTTGACCCCTTTCTCCCTCTCTGACCCCTTTCTCCCTCTCTCCTCTTTCCCCTCCCCTCTTCTTCATGTGTATCCTGCTGGCCTATTCTCCCTCTGTCTCTTTCTCTTTCCCTTTCTCCCCTCTCTTTCTCTGCCTCTACTCCCTTCTCAACCCCCTCTTCCCATGCCCCCAAATAAACCCTATTCTATACCAGACCCATCATATGGCTGGTACCTCAGTGGAGTGAGGGATACCTCAACATGGACCTGCTGAGGCATCCTCTCCCACGCACCACACCTACAACACACATCATTGACTTTACAAAACATATAACCCACATGATTTGCTCTTTAGATGTCATAAATAACTTAAACAGTATATGTACCACCACCCACACAGCCACATACGCATGCCTGATAACTCTCATTTTCAGGTGCACATCTCTCTCAGAAGTCTAAGGATAATACATTCTGTATAAAAATTTTTTTCTGTGTATAATAACTTTGGGTCTGTCTCTTGGGGATATAAGTAATAACTTAATTAAATGTCCATAATAGTTCTTCCCATCTCTCCCCTTCAACACACACACACACACACACACACACACACACACACACACACA
>NC_034603.1:30890401-30893438 GCF_900095145.1 Mus pahari | reverse complement strand
ACACACACACACACACACACACACCCCAAACTCACACTGATTTTGCTGCTTTACCTGATGAAGATAGGTTCCTGGTTTGTTTCGGGTGAACCCGGGACTTTGAGAAGTCCTGTTTACTAGACACAGAGTCCTTCAGGCTGTGCCCCTGGATGGTTGACTTGGAATGCTCTTCCCCAAGGCTGGTCTCTTCCCTCTCCTCCTCTTTGTCCTTGCTCTTCTTTACTCTGTTCTTGTCTGAGCTGTACTGCCACTTGACATTTTCAAACTGGAACACGAGAATGTTGCTGTCCGTGTGGGCCACCATCCTGGAACCAAAATGAGAAGGTGCCCACAGGAGGAGCATGGAGGCCACCAGAGCATGCATGGAGGTCACCAGAGCATGCATGGAGGTCACCAGAGCATACGTAGAGGTCCCCAGAGCATATATGAAAGTCACCAGAACAAACAAAGAGGTCACCAGAGCATACATGGAGGTCTCCAGAGCATACATGGAGGTCACCAGAACATACATGGTGGTCACCAGAGCAGGCATGGAGGTCACCACAGCATGCATGGAGGTCACCAGAGCATACATGGTGGTCACCAGAGCAGGCATGGAGGTCACCACAGCATGCATGGAGGTCCCCAGAGCATACATGGACGTCCCCAGAGCATATATGGAAGTCCCCAAAGCATGCATGGAGGTCGCCAGAGCATACATGGAGGTCATCAGAGCATACAAAGAGGTCACCAGAGCGTACATGGAGGTTCCCAGAGCATACATGGAGGTCACCAGAGCATACATGGAGGTCCCCAGAGCATACATGGAGGTCACCAGATCATACAAGCATGGAGGTCACCAGAGCATACATGCATGGAGGTCCCCAGAGCATACATGCATGGAGGTCCCCAGAGGATGCATGGCAGTTGGGTCTTATCCAATCCCTAGGGTGAGGGAGCTGTGGCCAGGCAGTGGCCCCAGGAATGGGCTGGTTCAGGGTGCTGCCAGGAGAAGTGGAACATCAGACAGGGGTGGGTAGTTTTGTAACTGTTTTCTTTGTGAATTAATCATGAAAGGGACACACGTGTTCTGATTCCTCCACCGCTCAGGTTAGAATACCTCTCCAGTGAATTCCCAGTTCTGGAGTACCTAATCCAAGTACCTAGGATGCCCAAGACAAAAGCTTGGGCACTCCTCACACAGATGTCAGGAAAGTCACTCTTCTTTTGAGCTCAATATCTAGACTTTTCTTTCTCTTTGATGGTTTTTCATTTGTACAAAGCAAACCGCTTTCCTCTGTGTATCTAGATTTCCTAGAACTCTAAGAAGAATTGAAATACCCTCCCCACGCCCTGTGTGTGTGTGTGTGTGTGTGTGTGTGTTTGTGTGTGTGTGTGTGTGTGTGTGTGTGTGTGCATTTCCTCCCTAAGTGCTATAATTTTAAGACTTTCACCTATAATGTAGACTCTGGAAAAGTGTCTTGTTTGGGCTGGAAATCCTGACACAGAGTTTGAGGGATCAGGTCCCATTAAGGAGTCTTCCTCAGGTTTCTTTCTACTCCAACTTAAAGGAAACCCTCCAAGCTGGCCATTATGACCCACTTAAGAGTAAACACAGCTCTGATTGGACCCTGATCACTAAGTCTGGGGCAAAGGCCAGTTAGTCCCCCAGGAAACGACTTCCCTCAGCCAAGCTGGAAGGAAGCACAGCCTGCTGTGGTCTGCCAGTGAACCCAGAGTCCCGGGGGAGAAAGGAGAAGACCGCATAGAATGACTCATGCCTCTGCCCTCCGCACCTGCCTACCACCCACCTGTTGCCCTGATAAAAGAAGGATAGCACGGGGTCACCTCTGGCGTCGACTTTTATCACCTTCAGACAGTTCCCATTGAGGAAATTATAAATCCGGATCTTGCCATCTCCACAGGCACTGATGACCCTGAGGTAGAGGAGCGACACCTGCAGCACCTCCCTGGAAGGGAAGAGAAGGACAGACAACACCTGCCTTGTGGAAACAGATTCGAGAATCCGGGTGGGGTTGGGAGGTAGGAGCCATCCCTGACCTTGAGGTAGTGTTTCCAGCTTTTATAATTCTAGATTTAAATCATGTACCATCCATCAGGCATACCATTCCCATTCTGTCGTTATTCACGGTTTAATCGCAGGTCACAGAGGACAAGGGTGCTGCTTCGGGCTTTTAAGGGGTACTTGAGGAGGGACGCCTAATACCTAACATGGCCATTTATTTTTACATGCATTTTGATTCTTAGCTACTTATTTATGCTGGGAATTGTTTTTTTTTCTTTTTATTCCTTGTAGAACCGTTTCTTGTATAACAGTCTTGTTATGTAAGAAAGAACAGTATAAGGCTAAGGATCATCGTCGTCATCGTCATCATCATCATCATCATCATCATCATCATTTTAGTTTTTCAAGACAAGGTTTCTCTGTATAGTCCCGGCTGTCCTGGAACTCACTCTGTAGAGTAGGCTGGCCTCAAACTCACAAAGANCCACCTGCCTCTACCTCCCGAGTGCTGGGATTAAAGGCATGCACCTCCACTACATGGCTCAAGGATTACTTTTATATGAACAGACATCTTAAATTTATAGATTCTCTTTTTGGTCTTTAATGAATGACTTCCGTTCCTCTGTCAGTGAACATCCTTAAAGAAAATTATACCTTGACATGAGACTGTGTCTTTTTGTAATGGCCAGTGGGCAAGGAGGGAGCCAAGGACAAACCTCAGATAGATGCTCCAAAAGGCTCTTTCTCCAATTACAGGGTTCAAGTTGGTTTATTCAGGTCTAATCTCTACAATGCCTTTTTTTATTGATGTCCTTGAAAAGTTGAATTTAATCACATCAGCTTATTAGATGTCACATGCAAAGCAAGCCTGTCATTGTTAGCATTCTGTCTAAGCTCCACCCCAGTTACCTGACAGTGGCCAGATATGCCTGACCCACTATAAAGGGGCTGCTTGCCCCCCTTGCTCTCTTGCTTGCTTGCTTTCCCTTCCCCCATTCCCTTCCCCCCCTCTCTCCATGTGCTCATGACTGG
>NC_034603.1:30872574-30889528 GCF_900095145.1 Mus pahari | reverse complement strand
ACTCCAGCTAAAGCACTAACATGCACATGACTCCAGCTAAAGCACTAACATGCACATGACTCCAGCTAAAACACGAACATGCACATGACTCCAACTGGTTATCAACTGTTTCACCTTACAACTAGAAGAAACAAACAAACAAACAAACAAAAAACAAAATGGAGCAGAAGACAAGAAATAATAAAAACTATAGCATAAGTTAATTGAGTTAATTTAAAAAAAAATCCAGCAAATCAATGGAACAAAACGTTAATCCTTTGAAAAGATCAACAAAGCTTGATAGATATCCAACAAGTCTTTACTAAAACTGGCCAAGAAAAATACGAGAGGAACTGTTCTGGGTGTGGCTCAGGCTGCTTGCCTAGACTGGGAGGCCCCGGGTTCAACTCCTAGCACTGAAAAAGAAGTAGAACAAGAGAGAAGGTTCAAGAGAGAAGGAAGGAACTAGGGCATAGCTCCGCTGATGGGTGGAAATTATATAGGTAGGTAGGTAATGTACAACATTTTGAATATACTATAAACTGCTGTAGACTAGTGAAGTGAATTTTATGTCATGGAAGCTATGTCTCAATTATAAAAAAGTTAATTATGGTGTGCCTTGTGGGAAAGACATTGAAGATTATTTTTAAAGGAAAAAAAAATCCAGAGTATATGATCGCCATCTGTCAACCCAACTTTTCATGCTCAGACTTCTTCTCTCATAACCTTCTCCCACACTATAATAAAAAAACACAATTTTAGTTGAAAACATGGAATTAAAGGAGTATGATTTCTCTAATCCCTCTTTCAGATAGCAACTGTCTACTATATTCAAAAGGCGAATTATCAATTCAATCACTAGAATCCTTCAGAAAGGCACTCTATAAAGAAATGCTTGCTGCCAATCAAATATTTTCGAGCAGCTTATGCCTAGCTCTCACCATTACATAGGGTGGAGGAGCATGCACACAAGGTCTTAGCTATATCCTCCGGGTAGTTGTGGTCTTTCTGTGTCCTTGCTAGGTATCAAGACCCAATCTGAGGCTGGAGAGATGGTTCAATGATCAAGAGCACTGGTTGCTCCTTCAGAGGATGGAGCATGGTTCCCAACACAAACCTGATGGTTTACAAACACCTGGAACTCCAGTTCCAGGAGATCCGCCACCCTCTTCTGACCCCCACAGGAACCAAGCATGCGTGTGCTGCCCATGCTTCCATGCAGGCAAAACAGTCGAGCATAAAACAAAGTGATTAATCCAATGTAAAAGTTTGTAAATAACAAAGATGAATTGTTCATTGGTGGTGACATCCGTGGAGAGTGGCAGTATCTGAAGTTGTCTGCTAGCAGACAGAAGGCCCGGCTGGGCGGTGGTGGCGCACGCCTTTAATCCCAGCACTTGGGAGGCAGAGGCAGGCGGATTTCTGAGTTCGAGGCCAGCCTGGTCTACAGAGTGAGTTCCAGGACAGCCAGGGCTACACAGAGAAACCCTGTCTCCAAACAAAACAAAACAAAACAAAAACAAAAACAGAAGGCCCATGGATTAATGAGATAACAAACTGTGAGGTTGGCTGAAAACGTTATTCCAGTAGCCAAGTCTTACTGGGTGAAAGATTTAAAAACATACGGTTACTATTTTTCAGGGAACATCTTAAAGCTGACTCCCTTGTTGAGGTCACAGCTTGATTGTCCAGGTGGTACACTGAAAGGCTTCCCCCACAGGTTCCCGGGATTTGGTAAGTCCATTGAGCACAGGCAGTTCTTAGTATCCACCTGCTAATAATGTAGTTCTCATGTGCCACAAAGAGCATTCAGATGTATACACACATCTTACGTCTTAAACCACATGCCTCTCACAAGGCTGGGGTGTACAGAGTGTCCAGAAATCTAGAACCTGACTTATTAAACAACTATCCTCAGATAGATTCCCCTAAGGAATCCACCGACTCTTTTAATTAAGTAATATAGCATTTTGTTTCTTGGCACTTTAATGCACTGGAGGTTAGAAGCATTATCCGTGTAGTCTGTAAAACCATAGGCCCAGCAGAATCATTAATTGGCCCCAGTAGCCCTTCCAAGTGAGCCCAGCTGTGACTTCAGAATACTTAATAGGCACCAAGCAGCCATCAGCACTAAATCTGGGCTGGAGTCAAAAAATGAAACCCATTTGCAGACCTGGAACAGAACCTGGTCCATAAACTTTGAAGTACAAACTTTTCAAATGTCTTTTGTTATTTTTAGGCCTTGACATGTGGATCACTTTAAGGTTTTGCAAGCACATTTTCCCCATCATAAAGACCAAGTTCAAGAGTACTAAGTTTAGAGTTGGCATTATTTGGGACAATCTGCCAGTGCACCAGACAGCTAACAGCTGTGAGTTTATTGTGTGTCACATGTTTTCTTTAATCTCAGCACTCGGTAGGCTGAAGCAAGATCACAAGTCCCAAGCCAGCCTGGGCTACACACACAGGGAGACCTCCTCTCTCACGCCACCCCACTAGAGCAGCAGAGAGCGGTGGGGCAGGGACCGATCCACTGAAGAGCGCACATCTACCACCCCCACTCCCCAGCACCTACTTAGGATGCTTGAAGGCCATCAGGCACCGTTCGTACTTTCCCACCATGCTCCAGGCCATGACCAGGCCGTCAGCACCTCCAGAGACGAGATGCCATTCATTAAAGAACAGGCACTTCACGGCTCCCTCATGCCCAGTGAGAGTCTGCAAGAAAAGATGCCAGAACTTTCAGACCCTCTCCAGTTAGACCGTGACTCCTCCGCTGGCCAGGCTTGGAGGCATCTTTAGCAGAACCCCAAAGCTATATCCCACTTCTCCCATGACTGCCCCTCACTCATGTAGCATGTCCCACAGCTGACTTCTCTGAGAAGGCCAGAGAAGCCAATGCCTCCCTCTTGGGAGTGGCTCTTCCACACTTAGGAGGAATATGACGAAGGTTAAGTTCTTGTTCCGGTGGGTCAGTGACTGGGCCAGGCTCCATCTCCCTGGAGCACAGAGAGGCCTGAAGTCCCTCTTGATGACTGTCATCCTCAGCTCTTTGTCATGACTCAGAGGACATATAGGGGCATTCTAGTGCCTGCAGCTGAGGCTCAACTACAAACAAGACCAGTGTGAAAAGATCCCACATTTCACTGTGGTCACGTGGTCCTACCTAAAGCAAGATTTTACTAGTACCCACTAAAGCCAGGAGTCCAAATCTGGCAAGAACATGTTTATGGACTCATACAGTGGTTTGGATGCACCACACAGAATCCATGTGTTAGATATTAAATCTTCTAATCCATAAGCCAATGTTCAAACTTCACACACCTCTGAGAGGTGACAGCATTGTGATGCTGTGCTCTCTGTAATGTATTGATCCGGCCAGGGACTTGTGTCTTGTCCTGGGAGAGACTTTATTATAAGAGCAGTGGCCATGTCATGGTCCATCCCAAAGGCCTTTACTGGATGCCAGCAACTGCACTTTGGGACTATGTGCCAAATAAGTTTCTCTTCTTTATAAACTATAGTCTTGGGTATTTTGTTAAGAATAACAAAATACTGAATAGACTAAGACAATTTCTAATGCCTTTCCAGCACTTGCTTTTGCTTTACTAAAATAATTGGTTCTTAGACAAAGAACAAATAATTTATTGAAAAAATGTGTTCTTTTCCGGACCACCAGCTAGGGCCGTGGCAGGATGCTCTGGGAGAGTTGTCTGCTAGTACTGGAAGGGTACCCTACCTCTGCCTCTCTTAGAAGGCCCTGGGGCTCATGTGCTGTGACTGTGCAGAGTCAGAATACAGCCTTCATCCACCCACTGTTTCACAGTGTGGAGCATGATGAGGTGAGGTGGGGGTGGGGAGTTGTTCCTGACCGACTCTGACTGTCTTTGGGGACCCTTTCATGGCCGGTTCTGGGTTGCCCTGGTTGCAGCTTATGTAGCTCAATTGCTGGAGGATGGTCTTGGGAGCTACATGGAGGAGCAGACCTTCATGTCCTTGGAACCAATCTCCAGTGTTTCACACACACACACCCCGCTCCCGCTCCAGTACCAGCTCACTGACAACTCACCTTTTGCAGCTGAGCTGTGACAAGGTGCCACACCTTGACTATGCCTCGCTCACAGCTGCTCACAATGTAGGTCTCGCTGATCTTGGCGGCCAAGATGGGATCTTTGTGTTTAAAGGTCTTCAGGCACTTCCCTGTCTCTATGTCCCATTCTGACAAGGAGAGGTGACAGGAGAGGCGAGGGAGAGAAGGTTACAGTGAAGTTCTGCTTCTTGTCATAAAACGGCAGTGCTTAGGGACTCTTTCCCCCAGAAACTTTCACCTGGCTGGCACCCCTCCAGGCTCACCAGCAGTGGCACGGAGCCCCCTGACAACTGGCCCTTGAGAAAACCAGCAATGCAGAGGACCCTCACTCTGACCCTGGAGCTCTGCCTTGGAACTGTAGTGCTAGACAGCTCCTGCCCAATAAGCCTGGCTTGTCTTTGCTGCTGAGCAGACTTCACAAGAACCAAGGCAAAGCTAGTGTCGTGCACTTTCCCCGGGGTTCTCTTCCTGATCCACACTTGTGGTCCACAAATGGCAAGCTGTCATCCTCTCTAGGCATTCCTGACTCTGACAGATGTTGGGGATTTCGTGGCATCGTTTTCACAGACAAGGGTAGGTTGGGTGCTGCTCCTCTGCAGACTGGGTTAGAGCAACTGCACTGTCTAGTTCCCCGGGGGGGGGGGGTAGGTGGGGAGGGGAGGGGATGGATGGGTGAGCAAAAAGTCCAACTTCACCAAGCCCCTAGAAAGACCTTTGTCCAGAGGTGACAGAACAAGTAACCTGTAGCCTAGGAGGAGGGTGGCCAGAGCTGAGACTTGCAAAACATTAACACTGAGCAAGGAACTACAGTGTCTGCCATGGAATCGTCTCGGGGCAAACACTGTTTCTGCTCTCCATTGCACTGATGAGGAAACTGAGGACGGGAGTTCAGGAATTTCCTCAAGTTAGAAAAGGACTGATCAAGAGATCTGGGAACTGAAACCAAGGTGTGTGGGCCTCTGTTCGGTTGGGATTTGTGTGAGCTGAACTCCATGATGCAAGCATGCTTTCCTTCCCTTGTTTGTCCATATAGACATCTTGTCCCATTTATAACATCACCAGGGATTTTTTTAAAAAAAAAAAAGAAAGTTAACCAGGCAGTGATGGCGCACGCCTTTAATCCCAGCACCCAGGAGGCAGAGGCAGGCAGATCACTGTGAGTTCGAGGGCAGCCTGGTCTACAGAGTAATTTCTCTAGGACAGCCAGGGCTACACAGAGAAACCCTGTCTCAGAGAAAGAGAGAGAGAGAGAGAGAGAGAGAGAGAGAGAGAGAGAGAGAGGTGTTAAAGATTTGTTGGTAAAGTGCTTTACTTCATGCTTTAGAACCATGAAATTACTTTTTGTTTCTTCAATGGTGTCTCAGTCTGTTCTATTTTGGTAGCCCAGGAAGGTGGCAGAGCTCTTGAAAGACCAGACAGGCTAGGGGCCACAGCCCAGGACAGAGTGATGGAAATGATATTTTGCTAATTGTGGATTTAGAAACTTAGTTTGGCCTTTTAAAATGCTGGACTCAAATCTGTGTCTCATCACTCAGTTATTTTGGTGCCCTTCAAATGTTACGCATGAGGTAAGGGTCTGACTGCCTTGTGCCCAGTCCCAGCCCCACTGTGAGGTTCTAAGGAAGCACTCAGCCTTCCTTACCAGCCCTGTGATACCATGGGTCATAATGCTGGGACTTGAGCTCTAACCCTGTACTTAGTCAGAATTCCCCAACTGGGGACCTTGGAGACCAAGACTTTTGGATGGCTTCCAGTCTGTGGCTGCTCTTTTGTCTCAAACCCTCATCGAGACAGTTTTCGCCTTGGCTTTTGCAAAAACCAATGGCTGCAATGTTCCTTGGGGTGGGTGAGAATATATGTGGCAGTTGGGAGCGTGACTCCTTCCTTCATTGAGTCTGAGCACCTCTGGGTCTCTCACCTATGTTCTTTCCTCTCTGCCTATCCCTGACAGGCAGTGACTCCCTAGACCTCTGCTTTCTCTTCTCCTTTCTCCTGCTTTCCTGAAGGAATTTCATCCACACTTAGGTCTTTTATCTTTCATTATGAGTTAATACCATCGTATTCATAGGCTCCACATCCTTGGGTTTAACCAACCACAAATCAAAATATGTGGTGGCTAAAATGGCATCTGTTCTAGACACTGCATACATGACTGTACGCATAGACTTTGTCACTAGTACTAAACAGCGTTGAACCACAACTATTTACATGGCATATGTATTGTACTATGCATTATGTATCAACTAGAGGTGGTTTAAAGCATACAGGGGGATGTATAGAAGTTCAATACAAGTATTGTGCTATATCACATAGGAAGACATGCATCCTAGATGTGTTTGGTATTCAGGGAAGGAGCGCCTGGTATCAGTGGACGTGGGAACAATTGAAATTGGCAACTGTCAAATCCACCTATCTAGAGCCCTCAGCCAGGGTGTCTGCTTCTGGGAAATTCTCACGTGAAAATCCTCAAAATTCTCTCCTTCCTTGTATTTGCTTTTGAAGGCAGTTAGAACATATTTCCACAAAGCTTCTGGCAAAGATACAAATGTATTGTCCTTTATAGATGTGAGATGCAAGACCAGCTACCCTGTGGCTGAAGTCAAGGTATTAGCATAAATACGCTCCCCTATGGAGGGAGACCAGAGGAAATCCATTTCTTTGTCCTTCTCTATGGCCTTCTGAAAGCCACCCCGTCCTTGGTTCATTATCCAGTCTTCCACCTTCCATGTCAACAGTTTTCCACCTCTCCAACCCTCTTCAACAGTCACATCTCCACTGGATTACAGTCAAGAACACTTCTCTGGTTTTTTTTTTTTTAATGGAGCCATACAAATACATTGACCCACCATCAATAATCCAGAATAATCTCCATCTTTGCTCTGCCTGCCATACTCAACATGTCTAAAACTGAACCTACGCCCTCCCCTCCAGTTTTTCCCTACTGTGTTCTCCCTTTATAGTCTTTATTATTTCCATTAATTGTGTTTTTATATGCCTGGAAGCTTGGGGTTTTTAAAACGGCATTATGACTTGCTTTTGTAGCTTTCTTTTTATATCCAGTTGGTGAGAAAGTCCTAGCGATTTCCCCTCTGGAAGTCTCTCCAGCCTGGCCCGTTGACTATGAAGCCACATCCATCTGAGTTTCCTCATGCTGCATGTTCTCAAGGATTTGGAAGATACCACAGCCATTTTCTAAGGTGCAAGGTGTCCTAATTTGTCCTCTATCTCCACATAGTCACCCTTTTCCATGTTCCTCCAAACTCACATCCGACTTACTGTCTCAAGTACACATTAGAGCATGTCAGGTCCAAACTGAAAACACACCTATGGCTTTAAGGTTCAGTGTTACAGGAAGTGCCCGCTAACGAGCCCCTGAAACCAGCTTGGAAGACCAATATTCAACACTACACACAGTAGTCCAGCCACATCAAATAACTGTGAGTACTTAGTCCAGTCTTCCTCGTCCTCCTGTTCATCCATGTGCAACTGTCTATCGGTATTCATTCTGCTTGGAGTATCTTCTACTATCTGCCTTAAGACCACACTCAAGTGTCCTGCTGATAAAATTTTCCTCATTTACTCTTATTTCTGTGTTCCCTTTGAATGCTGCCTGTGGTTAGGAGCACATGACTGAGAGCGAGGCGGTCCAGTTCAAATCCTATTTTTTCTCATTGTAGCTCTGATTGTAGCTACTTTTCTGTCCCGGTGGTTGTGATGGTAATGCTAATTATTATTAACTTGACAAAATCAAGAATCTCCTGGGTGATGAACCTCAGAGCATGTGTGCTTGGGATTATTTTAATAACATCAATTAAGGTGAAATAACCCACCCACTGTGGGTGGTAGCATTCCCTAGGCAGGTGATTCTCAAGTGTTGTTGAATGGACAGACTGACAGATACATGAACAGATGTGCAAATAACAGAATAAAGACTAGTTATAGAAATGAGTGAGAATGAGGTGGAATGTGCTTGAAATCCCAGAACCCAAGAGGCTGAGACGGGAGGATCATAAGTTCAGAGCAGCCCAGGCTATATCAAGAAACCCTGTCTAAGGTGGAGGAGGAGGAAGGAAGGGGGAGAGAAGGAGAAAAGGGGGAAAGGAGGGGAAGGAGAGAAAGAAAGAAAACTAATGCAAATTTCTCACCTTTCACCTGTCCATCTTTTGCTCCAGATACAAGCCTGTTCTTATATACATCCAGGCAAGTGATTGTCCCCTGGTGGCCATAAAAGATTCGTACACAAGCCCCAGTTTTCACATCCCAATATCTGCAGAAATGAAGGCACATTTTAGAGATTTTTCTGAATGTCCAGAGGATCCTACTGTATAGGGTTCCTTTAGATAGTTAGATAGTTAATAGGCAACAGAGTCTTGTCACTGTTGGCATTGGTAAGATTATCTTCATAGAAAAAGTAAATTGGCACAGTGTGCACTTTAGAACTAGTAACAGGTAAGCAAGTTCATTGGCCCCACGTCAACCTACAAAACTCAAAAAACACTCCTCTATCTATAACCAACTGGAAAGCATAAGGACCTGATGCCGTTCTGAATGGAATGGAGTTGTGTGAGGTTTAATAAGAGTGCCCTAGACTGTTATAATGAGAGTTTTAAACAGAAAAAAGAATGGAACTTGGGGGATAACTGAGTAAGAAAGAAAGACAAGGGCCTGAGTCTGACCCCTTGAACCTATATAATAAAGAGCTAGCGTGGCGACCTGTGCTTGTAGTGCGAGCGGCGGGCAGGCGGCAGATCCATGGGGCTTACTAAACTATCAGCCTGGCCTGCTAGGTGAGTTCCAGGCAGTGACTCTCTCAAAAAAGAAAAGGTAGGTACATATTGAGAAGGATTAGGTTGGGGCTGTGGCTGGAGTTCAGTAAAACCCTGTGGGTCCACACAAATAAGCCGTGACTGCTGAATACACCCTATGGTGCGTCTTAAACAGAGCCCAGGTCAAGACCAAGCGTTTTCAAAGTACAGTTCCATCTATTTTGACTTGAAGCAGAGGTATAAACAAATAGCTGATATATTTTTTTAAATATATAAGCAAGAAGCAAAAACTATAAAGAAACACAAGACAGTGATCGGTATGGAACTTTGGGCAACAATACTTGTCTGGAGAAAAAGAAACAAGGGGGAGGTGATCACCCAGAGGCCAGGAGGGCTCTTTCCCGGTCTGAGCAATGGGCACAGGAATATTTATTACATTCTTTAATATGAGTGGCTGAAGGGATGGATCCCTGCACGCATATCAGACAGCCCCCAGCGGTCTAGCTTCAGGGTCTCCAAAACTCTTTCCTATCCTTCAAGGGCAGCTGAACTCAGCCATGTACCCACCCAGAGGCACATACATATACACATTTTTAAAAATTTTTAAGTAAATCTCTAAAACTAAAATATGTGAATATACCCAGTTTGAACATGGTTTTGCTTCCATATTATATTTCCCACCCATAAAAACTAATTTCTCTTGAAAGAATTTATTTTAATATATATATGACATGTTTATTTAAGAATATTTTTTAAAAACAGAAAAAAAATCTGATTTTCAACACCGACATCTGATCACTTACAGATCGATTTTAAACAGTAAGTAAAATCCTGGCTTGTATCTTGCAAAAAGAACCCTGCTTTTATAGATATTCTAGAAGTAATGTAATTCAGGGTAACCTAGACATAAATATAAAATGGACAAAGCATTCCATGCTTGCTTCTCCCAAAAGCTACCAAGTTTTGGCTGGCCCCAGACAGGACACTGATCATGGCCTTCTAGCTCTCACCTTATGCTCAGATCGTAACTCCCACTCAGGAGAATGTTGTCCTCCTCAGACAGGAAGAGAGCCCTGACGCTGCCGGCGTGGCCTCGGAACTCGATGGGCAGCTCCTTGACCTGCATGATATCCAGGAGATGGATCTTCCGATTGGATGATATGGCCATGAGGTCTCCCCCATTATAGTGGATGATTCTGTTTTGGTCAAACCTAGGTTTCAGGAGGTGGTGGGGATGGATTAGAGGAAAGAGTTAGTGTCCTTCCTGGGCCCACACAGCACCTGACTTTTGCCTACAGTGGTGGAGTAATAAGAAATTCAGTGCCGTTCAGAAGGCAAGGCCAAGCGATGATAGGGCCTGATGATCCCTACGTCACTCTACAGAGGTCTGTGTCAAGAAGGGTTAAATCCTGAACACATTCGTAAAATTCTATTTAGAAAACAATGCTTATGTATGCTAAATTCCCCAATATCAGATTGGTCTGGGTGAAAGTCCCCCAACTTAATTGCCAGTGGAAGTCTGTTTCTCATAGAAAACTTCAGGGGATATAGCTGGGGGTCCCGTGTGCACTTCATTTCTCTTCCTGTCTCTCCCCCTTAACCAGCATCTGAGGAGCAGTTCTTCGGCCTGGGGTTCTGTGCTAATGAGTGCCACTGGCAATATAGAAGATTGCGAGTTACCCTTTGCTCGTAATGAGGTTTCCAGTCAGTCCACCACTGCCAAGTGAGATGAATGGATTTCCCAAGCAGAAAACTACTAAAGAATTAGGTATTATATGAACAGGGTGGCCAAATAATTTGTCCAAAAAGAACCATCTTTAATAGTGAACGAGAACACTGTTGTTACTTACACCACAGTCGCAGAGTAAGGAGGCAATGTTCCAGCAAACAGGAAGGCGGAACCACTTTGAACAGGAGGAAATCTTGGTACTACCTCCTGATCCCTTATGTCACATCTAAAGTGTGACACCCCCCTACATACATGTAAAGAGCAGCTGTCCCCATACAATTTGTCAAGCTATCCCCATGCTGACCAAAAACACAATATAGGCAACTCAACAATAAATAAAGAGAAAGAAATAGGCCAAAAAATATGGGGTGGGGGGGGGGAACTATTAAAATACTTTCTTATGGCTGGGGTTACGACTCTGTAGCAGGTGCATACAGACCTAGTGTGAGGCCCCATGTTCTAACCCCATACATACATATACACACACACAAAACATAAACACACACACACACACACACACAGTCTTTTGTGGCATATCTAAATGATGTCATGTGGTTCCATTATTATAAATAAGTTTTCAACCCAAGGAGCTGAAGGGGGCTGCAACCCTATAGGTGGAACAACAATATGAACTAACCAGTACCCCCAGAGCTCGTGTCTATAGCTGCATATGTAGCAGAAGATGGCCTAGTCGACTATCATTGGGAAGAGGGGCCCCTTGGTCTTGCAAACTTTATATGACCCAGCACAGGGGAATGCCAGGGCCAAGAAGTGGAGTGGGTGGGTAAGGGAGCAGGGGCGGGGGGCAGGGTATAGGGGACTTTCGGGATAGCATTTGAAATGTAAATAAAGAAAATATCTAATAAAATAAAATAATAAGTTAAAAAATAAATAATTAAGTTTTCATATTTAAAATAGATACCAGAGTGTTTTACTGTGTTGTGTTACAGAAATGTATTATATATTCCCATTTCCTTCAAGTATGTGCTATGTGTTTAAAAACATGATTCTGGAGATTATAGTTCAATACCGTACTGGCTAGGTTTATGCCAAATTGGCATAAGCTGGAGTCATCTAAGAGGAGGGAACCTCAGTTAAAATTGCCTCCATAAGACAGTCTGCAGGGCATTTTCTTAATTACTGCTTGATAGGAAAAGGCCCAGTCCATTGTGGGTGGGGATACCTCTGGGCTGGTGTTCCTGGGTTCTGAAAGAGAACAGGCTGATGAAGCCATGAGGAGCAAGCCAGTAAGAAGCATTCTTCCCTGGCCTCTGCATTATATCTGTCTCCAGGTTCCTGCCTACGTTCAGTTCCTGCCTTGGTTTTCTCAGAGGACGCTGATTCAGCATACGTAAGCTAAATAACCCTTTTCCTTCCCAAGTTGCTTTTGGTCATGGTGTTTCATCACAGCCATAGTAACACTAACTAAGACAAATATTAGTGGTGGTTGTCTCTCAGTGGCAGACACAGGAGACTTTCTCTACACACTGACTGGGATTACAGGACTTTTGTCCCAATCAGCACATCTTAGTTCTCAAGTTAGAATCAGGCAATAGTGAAATTGTAAAAAACCAAAGATTTCATGTGTGTAACCTGTCAAATGTCTGGTGATCAGAATATCCAAAACTAATGAAGTTGGTGCTTGCAGCAGAGAATGGTGCAGATTAAACATTTGTTGTTCATACAGGTTCTTAGGCCTGGAGCCTAGCGGGAGGTGTACTACCTCTCAAGCCAAAGACGGTCTAGAGAAGCCTAAGGGGCCTTCAAAGGTCCAAAAAGACCTAACTTCTCACACCATACTTACGTGTCAGAGAGGATACGGATGTTGTAGGTGCCGCAGAAAACGTTCCTCTCCTCCATCTGGACCAGCTGGGTTTCCTGGTTCTGGTAAGCAGTCCACAAGTTGTAATCATTCTAATGAAGAGATAGATAATGGAGTCAGAGTCATTATGGACTCCCCCAGAGTCCACCCGCAAGCTCTTCCCTTCAAGGATGTAGTTGCTGTGTGGGGTTGTTGGGGAGAGGCCATAAGCTGACGCTTAAGATACCTGTGTGTTAGAAAACACTGAGATGAAGGTACTAGCGCATGTCTGAGCTGGGAATTTTCTACAGTTTGGTTTTACACACTTTTGTGGCTAAATTCTAAGCATTGCTTGGAGCACAACTTAACTGAAAATGAGCTCACCTGGGCAAGCTCACATGGGCGTGGGCATACACAAAATCACAGCTGCCTTTGACCAACCATCACACCAGGCCAGGAGTTTGTATTTACAGTCCAGGTACCCAACAGTGTGCTGCACTCCGTGCCTTTGAGTCCAGTGCTTGACCCTGATCGTGCAAGTCTACGCTTGACCCTCATTGTGCTCACAGCTGACTTGCCAAGTTGACACCACTTGCCCACACAGAGCTCTCATCACCTTACAGGTGACATTTCTGAGATGACTCAAGGAAGGAACCTGAGTTTTATCAAATCTCAATGGTGATCCTCTTTGCTTCTCATCTTTCCTTCTTCCTTTCCTCCAGCCATTCACCATACAATTTCTGAATGGCTTCAGCCTGTCAGACATGAAAATTTCCGGTATAGATGACTGAACCAAACACTTCCATTCCTCTCCCCAGCCCTCAGGAAGCTGGAAAGAGTCACACTGGACTGGTAGGAAAGAAAGAGACTGTCACAAGAGCAGCCAATGTCATCTTGTCTTCATCAGACAGGTCCGAGAGCATCCCTTGCTGAGACTCTTTGAACCCAAGCCTTCTCCTTCATGTCCCGGACTCTTCTTCAGATGTCTTCATCCCTCCATTCACTCTTCTTAATCTTTACTCACATAGAGATGCTCTGCAAACCTGCCTTATCTCCAGGGCCCATGTAGCTTGTCACACATAAAAGAGAAACATACTTAGAAAAGTCGTGCGTGTCTCGGTCACTAGACTGTATGGAAGCCCTTGAGCTTTCTGAGCCTCAGTTTCTTCACCGACAAAATGGGTAGATGAACAAACTCAGAGATAAAAGCTTACAGGTAAATAAGATTGATAAATGTCTTTTCTTAGTTTATATTATTTGTGGGAAAAAACAAAAAAAAATATTTTAACTGGTTGCTATCAATTTTTTTTAAGAAGTTCCTTTTGTTTGTTTTTGTTTGTGTCTGAGCCAGCTCAAGCTGGCCTTGAACTCACTTTGTAGCCTAGGCAATCCTCCTGCCTCAGCTGAAATTTCAGGTGTGTGATACCACACCTGGCAATACAAGAAATGTTACCTAACACCGATTTTTTGCCGTCTCCTGAAAAGTCAAATGGTCCGGGGGGCCAGATTCTATCGTCCTCGGTGGCGTGATTGACTGGAGCTGCGGCGCTACCAGGCCTTTGGGAGGGTCTCGCCATCCTTCACAGGAAATGCTAGAATGCCCTCCCTCTGGGTTCTCTGCCTGCCCCCCCCATCATCATCATCATCTCTAAATTATACTCCACAGGTTCCCTATGGGAACCCAAGTCAAACCACCCCTCATTAAGTATCTTTTTTGGTGCCAACTGAATAGACTTTAGAATAAATGGAACTTCAACAAAGAGGAAGGAGCAGATATGGACTGGTCTTAGGGGTAACTACAATGCCGAGGTAGTAAATGCTTAACGCTCCAGATTTCTTCCCTTTGTTCTTTTGTATTATTGCCTAAGTACTGGTGAGGAGAGCTGTAGGTGACTGATTCTTCCCTCCATCTAGCAGCAGAATGAACCTGGTAGTGAGATGTCTGGCATTCTAGACAAGCCTTAGCCCTCTTTCCGTGCCCTTCCCATTCCAAAGCAGCAGGCTCAAGCAGCCTTGAGATGGGTAGACTGCTAGGACTCAGGGGAATCGAAGGCATGGCTGCCACTGCTCCCAGCCCCTGAAATCTCCACCAGATGACTTGCTGTCATTGACACAGACCACTGAGAACCCAGCCCGATGAAGCCCACCATCAGCAGATGATGGCATCAGGGCTTCTGTGGAAGGAGAGACTTAGGTGTGGGCAGCAACACAGATGAACTTAAATATATATTTAAGGCCAGGGATGTATCTCAGTAGAAGTGTGTTTGGTTCAGCCCCTGCACCACAAATTATTTTTTTTCTTGAGATGACAGATATCATTGTTATGTATTTATCACGCAGAATACAGTGGTTTGAAGTATATATACCTTATGGAATGGTTGAATGTCACTAATGACTTTTCAGGGAGGGGGTGCCTCCCAAGAACCTCTGTGCTCGCTTGTGGGTGTCAGCCTTCACAGTGGGGGCAATAAGAGCATGACCCCATCAGCTACTTACCTCGAACAACACCAAAACCCACCTTTGTTCTCAGTTTCCACTTCTGACTTTTTGACCGTGAACGCTTCCCATCATCCACTATCTTAGGAACTGGGATCGAGACTTTGTTGGCGTAATTAGGATCTATTCCCCTTGTGTAGGACCCCTATGTGGTCAAGAGAGAAAGAAAGACTACACTCAGACATCTGTACCCTTGTGTATATTATCACACTAGCTAAAATATAAAACTAAGGTAAAGTACCCATTAAAGATGTACACACACACATGCACATGCATACAAACAGGTACACATGCATGCACGCAAACACACACACACACACAATGGAATACAACAAACCATTAAAATGAAAGAAATGCTATTATTTGCAACCGTGTGCATGGAAGTAGAGGACATTATGTTAATTGAAATAAGCCAGGCACATAGAAACAAATACATGATCTCACTTGTATGGAATCTAACAAAACTGATGTCATAGACAGTAGAAAGAATAGTGATTACCAGAGACTAAGGAGGTTCCCGGGGAGCAAGGGACAGAGGTTATAGTCAAAGGACACATAGAGTTAGGCCGGAAGAGGTTCAAGAGATCTACTGCATGGTACGTTCACAATAACTAATAATAGATTGTATTTTTAAATGCAAAGCTAAGTGCTCTCTCTGTGGCGTGAGGCAATACATTCATTAGTGACATTCAACCATTCCATAATGTATATATACTTCAAACCACCGTATTCTGCGTGATAAATACATAACAATGATATCTGTCATCTCAAGAAAAAAATAATTTGTGGTGCAGGGGCTGAACCAAACACACTTCTACTGAGATACATCCCTGGCCTTAGATATATATTTAGAACACACACACAAACACACACTCGGAGAGACACATGCACAGACAGACATGCACAACAAAAGAAATGACTCCTCTCCATTTCTACTCTTCCGGAGAAAGGGGGAAAACTAGTTGTTGATGAAATCTGGAGATGGTCAACCCCTGAAGCCCGGGCCTGCTCGGTTGCACCAAGACCATGAGTGGACAAATGAAGAAGGTTAATGATTATCAAGCGCCAGGAAGGGGAGGGAGCAGCTCCTGTCAGTGGCCTAACTTACTGTGTAAGCCTGCTTCTCTCCCTTTGTCACCACCTGGGCCGACATAGTTCACAGTTAGGTCTCAGGCAAGAAACAAAGGTAGAAATGCTGGAGATGCTGCATGTTGGAGTAAACTTCCTGTTCACCTAAATCCAGTACATTAGGGCCCCGTGAAGAACGTAGATAACTTGAAGTGGATTCAAAGGTTCATCTGTGGCTCCGTGACTGTGGTAGCCCCTATAACTCTTCGTGAAGAGGCAGAGTTTTCTGCCTTTCTACATTTGGGTTGGCTTGGGAACTTTCAGTTAGAGAGATGGCCATTCAAGAGAGCTATTTTTGGTAAACCCACAATAGATGAGGACAGTAAGTTATAGTCTTTAAAGTACGGAGTAATGTGCTCTCTCTCCTGTGTGTGATGATGCATTCATTAGCTAATGACAGTTGACTGTTTCACAACCTAAACTTCCCAGAGCCTTGCACATGCTAGACAAATACTAGACCGTGGAGCTGGAGCCCCAGTCCTATGAGGACGAGGGAACCCCTGTGTTCCTGAGAGATTTCTGTTTAAAAAGAATTCCTTTGTATAGTTGTTTGTTTGTTTGTTTGTTTTGTGTATGTTGTGGGGGCGGGGAGGATGACACTTATGCCAAGGCGCATGTGTGGTCAGAGGACAACCTGCAGAAATTTGTTCTTTCATCCTGTAGGGTCAGGAGGTTGAGCTCAGGTCATCAGGCTTTGTAGCAGGCACCCACACCCACAGAACCATCCCATCGGGCTGTCTGAAGGACAGATAAGGGGAGACCATAGCACAGGGGAGTGGCTGCAAATATGGATAAGACACCATTTGGGGAGTCTACCCTGGAAACACAGAGGTTCAACCTTAGTATGACAACAAAGCTGTGCTGGGCGGTGGTGGTGCACGCCTTTAATCCCAGCACTTGGGAGGCAGAGGCAGGTGGATTTCTGAGTTCAAGGCAGGCCTGGTCTACAAAGTGAGTTCCAGGAC
>NC_034603.1:30861776-30872469 GCF_900095145.1 Mus pahari | reverse complement strand
AGTTCAAATTCCAGCAACCTCCTGGTGGCTCACAACCACCCATAATGAGATCTGATGCCCTCTTCTGGTATGTCTGAAGACAACAACAGTGTACTTATTTATAATAATAAATCAAGAAGAAGAAGAAGAAGAAGAAGAAGAAGAAGAAGAAGAAGAAGAAGAAGAAGAAGAAGAAGAAGAAGAAGAAGAAGAAGAAAAGAGAACAAAGCTGTTCCAAGGCACACCCCTTTCAGACCCACAGTACCTGCAGGAGAGAAATCTGGTTCTGAATGAAGGAATGCATGGACTGGTCCACCTTGACTTGCTGGGCCAGAGTGGCCCAGTGCTGGCTTACAAAGATACACTTGTTCAGGCTGTTCTTATCCAGCATTCCTGGGAGAAAAAGAAAGAAGATGGACCCAGAAACACACGCCCCCACCCCCAACCCCAGCTAGGCCCAGATGGGAAGTCCCTGAGAAATCCTCTCATCTACCCAGCATACTTAGAATGTACTTGGAGAGGTGGAGAGGCAGGTCACGTATAAAGTCCCGATATTTGCTGTACCCAGAAGACAGGCGTTGGACATGATCCAGGCTCAGCAGCAGGTTGCACGGATCATCTCCCAGCCTGGACGAGCCCCCTTTTCTGAAAAGCTCTCTATTCATTTCCTGGATACACTGGAGTGAACTCTCCCCTTTTCCCTCTAGAGCAAAGCCAGAGAAAGGTAGGTGGTTGAGTCTCTAGTAAGTCTAATCCCCCAAACAAATCCACTGCAAAGCTTGCCCCCAAATAGATCGATCTCCACATCTACCCCTAGGCCACTGAATATTCTAATCAGTCTCTCTCCCACCTGAAGTCAAACCTCCTGACTCAAATGTACAGGTGCTCAAGATATTTATAGCAGCAAAGACTGAGATGGCGTCTTCTCCTGAATTTCCTGTAAAATGTGCCGGTGAGGATTGGGGAAGAGAGCTTGGTCCATAAAGTACTTGCTGTACAAACATAGAGACCTGGGTATTGATCCCATACGCCAACTTAAAAGCCAGGTGCAATGGTACACATCTGTAATCCCAGTACTGGGGAGGGGCGCACACACACACACACACACACACACACAATGCTCTAGTGAAAAAAAATTGAAGCAATTTAATCATCAGGAAGTAGAATGAATTAAAATTGCCAGGTTAGAAGTTTAGCTCAGAGGCAAAGCATTTACTAACAAGTGTGAGATCCTAGGTTCCGTCACCAGCATCATAAAAATACTAAGACTGCTAAAACAGTGACCATTGCTGAAGCTGGAGGATGGGCATGTGACTAGATAGTATGCTGTTCTATGTACCTTTAAAATTGGAAGTTTCCATTTACAAGGCATTTCGTATTTCTCATGCTTATTTCATGGACTGTCACAAGTGACACAGTGTGTCGCACCATGACGGATGGCATGTATGTCCTAGCCTGGGTATATAGTAGGCTGTGCCGTCCAGGTTTCTCTAAGAAGACTTTATGAGGTTCATACATGACAGAATCAACTGGCAATGCCTTTCACACAGCACATCCCTAACTGGGTGTGGCGCTGCACTACCTGTGCCTCCACCACTTGAGAGGCTCAGGCAAGAACTATAAGTTCAAGCCCAGAGTCCGCTGCATAGCAAATTCCAGGCCAACTTGGACTAGTGTCCACATGAGTGACCACATGTGCCTGGCTTCAAAGGTCAACATGGGAAGGTCTTCAGGTCTGGAATCACAATCCTCGCTGTTAGGTCTCAAACCTGGGACCAAGGGCTCACTGAGGTGTCCACTAATTATCAAAGCAGATGCTGGCCACCTGCTTCTCCCAGCATCCCTCAGTCTACCTGTTACAGGGCCCTCCTGGCTGTCATACCTGAACGCTCCTGCCCAGATATTGAGCTAGGCTTTCCCCACTCCAACTCCTCTGGCCCCTATAACAGCCATTTTGGCTATCGAAGTCTCTTGGCCCAAGCCTCCCCTGGTTTTCTCTTCCCTCCCCTCCCCTCTCCTCGCATAGTCCATCTCAGGTCATGTTCTCTCTGGACTCTCCTAAATGTCTCTGCCTGGCTCTGCTCTCCCTCTTGTTGACAAAAACCTTTCTCCTCCTCCATACCTAGGGGCAATCATGTCTTTCCGTTTTCTTTTCTTCCTTTTTTTTTTTTTTTCACGCACTTCATTACTTTCCTCACAAAACTGGATCCAGGGCTTCAAAAACAATAACTGAATTGGACTCTAGAGGGCCACCATGTACCAAGTCAGAGCCCAGGAAACAGAGGGCACACTAGCCTAGGACAGAGGAGGAAAAGATATCGAGGAAGCTCTAGAAAGTTCCTTTCTGATCTCTATTTCAATGAGTATCTTAGAGACACCATGGTGGTGAAAGCAAGAACATTAGTGGTGATACTGACCAGTTTTTAATCCTTCTTCTCTTACCAGCTGTGAGGTTTAAATGAGGAAAAAAAAAAAAAAGAGAGAGCCCAATGCCTGTGTTAAATGAAGGTTAGTTTCTAACATTTGATGTCCCTGGTTTCTCTGGCCTTGCCAGTCCTCCAACACCATTGAGAGTTTCCAAGTTCATCTAGAGAAGCTCTTTGACATCATACAAGGTCAGGTCCTGGAAAGGCCATCCTAAGTAAAAATAATGTCACAGTAGCCCATGCCCATGATTGTGATGGAGGGTGAGTCTAAGAGGGTCGTGATTTCAAGGCCAGCTAGGATACATACTAAGACTGACTCAAAAAAAATGGTTTTGCTACCCCATAACCATCCAAAAGAAAAAGACAAATCTTAAGTCAAACTATTGATGTAGGATGCCATCAAGTCACAAAAGACCCAACAAAAGTTTTTTTTCTTTTTTTAAAGCTGTAGGGTGAGCCACCTAACTCCCCTAATGCTATGTCAGATGTCTTCATAGAGCCTGACTTACCGGTTGTTTCTCTGTCCACAGTTTCAGTCCCAAGTTTATTACCTAAATGTCTGGACATTGGGAATGACACAGGTTTGGGTCTAACTGCCCAAGAGACATATGAGGTGTCTTGTATCCCGCTGTACTTTTTCTCAGGGAAGAACATCACATCGGGGATGTCATCATGGAGGCCTGAAGGACAAAGAGTAGACACATTTGCTTTTGAAGGAAGTGTGTGGAGGGAAATGAGGTAGAGAGAAAAGGTCTTATCTTTCCTCATTCTGTTTGACTATAGCCAATTTCCTGAATGTCTTGGATCCAACCAACCACAAACAGATAATGAAAATTAAAAACCCGCATCTGTGGCAACCATGCAGGGAGTTTTGGTCACTAGTCAATGAACAGTACAGCTTAGCAGCTGCCATAGCACTGGGTCTGTAGTTGGTTTATAAATGAGCCAGAGACACTTTAACATTCCTGGAAGGCTTATATAGGTTCTGAACAAATATAAGATTATTTTATGTTAAAAAGAACATGAGCATCTATGAATACTGAGGGTCTGGAATCAACACCCCCACCCCAACACACACACACAGAGACAGTTATAGAGACAAGGATGCATGTAAAGGAAAACAGACACTTGTGTATGTAAAGGAAAGCAGACACTTGTGTATGTAAAGGAAAGCAGAGGCTGTTCTGTAGGCTGTCTCTGGTTCATGTTTTTCCAGGTTCTTAGTGTCTTCTTCAAGTAAATCTCTTCAATAATTCTTCTTCTTCCTCTTCTTCCTCCTCCTCCTCCTCCTCTTCTTCCTCCTCCTCTTCCTCTTCCTCCTCCTCCTCCTCCTCCTCTTCTTCTTCTTCTTCTTCTTCTTCTTCTTCTTCTTCTTCTTCTTCTTCTTCTTCTTCTTCTTCTTCTTCTTCTTCTCCTCTTCCTCTTCCTTCTCCTTCTTCTTCCCCTCCTTGTTGTTGCTGTTGTTCTTCTTCTTCTCCTTCTTCTCTTCCTCCTCTTCCTCCTCCTCCTCCTCCCCCCACTTCTCCTCCTTCTCCTTCTTCTTTTTGAATCATTTGGGAGAGTCTGTAGTCCAATTTCCCAACAATGGTCAGCAGCAGCTGTGAATGGAAGTTCAAGAATCTAGCAGTTGCTCAGTCCCACAAGGCAAGCAGGCAAAGAAGAAAGACAGAGGCATGCTGTTCTGATTCAAGGCCTCTGAGTTTCCAAGTAAAAATCCCAGAAAGCCTCCACTAAGGCCCTGCCAGCAAATCTATGCTGTGGATTTCACTAGCATTCTATGCGTAAGGACGCAAAGTATGATCATGGAAGGAGCTGCAGGAAGGAAGGGCCGCTTTCTTCTGACGCTCCAGCTGATTTCCTTCAACATATAACTGTCCCTGTATCAGGTTAGAAATCACAACTATTTAAAATATCTGGTTTTATTATTTTTAATTATATCTCTGTGTGGAGATATGTACGCTTAAATGCAGGTGCCCTGGGGATTCAGAAGAGACATCTGCAAACCAGAGCCTTCCCTTAACTACTGAACCATCTCTCCAGTCCCAGAACCTTTAACATTTTAAGAAAGATGCTCTCCTATGAAGAAACTTGCTGCAATCTATAACTAGGCTTACACAGCCCCGAGGTAAACAGCGGATTCCTACAGTGTGGGATGGAGCCATCACAAGAGAGGTATGGACATGGCATGCACATCGCACAGTAGAGCACACTGCAGTGGAGAGCACTGGGGGCCGAATGCAGGCTTTCTGCTACCATGCTGGGTAACCATATTCCCCAGACTTAGGGAGCCTCACACTAATCTTAGCTTTCGTGCACGTGGATTCTCTCACTTTTTCACAAGTGTCTTATCCTTTATGTCATTGATACCAAAGATACAAAGAGAGGGGCTGGTCAGATGGCGCAGCTGCTCTTGCAGGGGACTGAGGCCTGGCTCCTCAGACTTACGTGACAGCTCAGGAAAGTTTGTAATTCTAGTCCCAGGGGTTCTGACTCCTTCATTTGGTCTCCACAGGCATAAGACATACACTTGATGTACATACATACCCATAGGAAAAACCACAAAATACAAATAAATATATCTCCAAAAAAACAAAAAGCAAAAAACAAAAAACAAAAACAAAAGAAACCAATCAGTTTCTTGAGTAAGGATCTAATTGCATCCTAGGTCACCTAGCTTTGGCATCCCTTTAAAAATCATGCATGGTGGCGCATGCCTGTAATCCCAGGACTTTGAAGAGTGAGGAGGAAAGGGCTTAAGTTTCTAGGCCAGCCAAGAAAAGCAAACCCTATCTGTGAAGCAGGGAGGGACTCATTAGTCTATACGTTTGACCACAACTCAAATATCCTTCGGGACCAGGAATTACCCACCCTAGAGACCACCCCTCCCACTCTTTACCCACCTCTGGCTAAACCTTCTCGTCTCTGACCTCTGACCTCTCCTAATCGCAGGTCTCTGGCCTCTCTTCTGCTTTCTTTTCCTGCCCAGAACCAGCCAGTCAAGACTTTCCTGTCAATACCCAGGAGCAAGAAGGCTCCCCGCTGGGTCCAGCAATGTCTATATAGCCAGAAACAGACAGCTTGACGGACCAGCTGCTAGGCCAGGCTTTGGCAGAGGACCACAGTCTGCTTTGGGTTTTTTGGTTTTTTTTNTTTTTTTTTGTTTTTTTTGCTTTGTTTTGTTTTGTTTTGTTTTTTAATCAAAACCATTTGGAGACTTGGGTGCAAATTATTGCTTATAAACTAGTACGCTGGGCAATTTTGGACTTTTAGCCACATTTGGCCTCTTAAAGCATCTTACTAAGATTTGGATCCATGCTTAAGCAGGCAGCATGGTAAGATGAGACTTTTTTAAAGCCGTGAGTTTTGTTGTTTGGCCTGGTTTCTGCCCATGGCAGTTGAGAAACAAAACACAGCTTCCCTGTCACATGCCTCCTACCCTAGGGCAAGGAAGGAGTGACACCAGTTTGCAGTGGTCTGGGCCCAAGGCAGGCAGGACTCTGTGTTCAGTGCCCAGGGTGAAAGGTCTAGCCTTCCTTCTGCTTTTCTCAGTGCACAGTTTTCTAGAATGAAGTACCACTCAGCAGCTCCTCCTTTGGGAAACGATAGGATGAGGGGATAAGGTTCACAGTCCCATACCAGCCCTCTGGGCAGCCTCTGCCCTTCCAAGCCTGTCTGCACCTGTGCCCCCTTCCAAGCCTGTCTGCACCTGTGCCCCTTCCAAGCTTGTCTGTACCTGTGCCCCTTCCAAGCCTGTCTACACCTGTGCCCCCTTCCAAGCCTGTCTACACCTGTGCCCCCTTCCAAGCCAAGCCTGTCTGTACCTGTGCCCCCTTCCAAGCCTGTCTACACCTGTGCCCCTTTCCAAGCTTGTCTGCACCTGTGCCCCCTTCCAAGCCAAGCCTGTCTGCACCTGTGCCCCCTTCCAAGCCTGTCTACACCTGTGCCCCCTTCCAAGCCAAGCCTGTCTACACCTGTGCCCCCTTCCAAGCCTGTCTACACCTGTGTCCCCTTCCAAGCCTGTCTGCACCTGTGCCCCCTTCCAAGCCTGTGTCTGGTCTCTGGGGCCCTCTACTCTCACCTGAGATACTGTTCCACTCTTTCATGAACAGGACTCTGATCACATTGGCAGCAGTGAGCAGTAAATTTGAGTCACACATCTGCAGCAGCAAGAGAGTATAATTTGCCTTAGTCCGGTGGGTGCTGTTGCCAAACCAGTAGAGGATCTCCTTCATCTTCCGTTCCACCGTCTTATCCAACATCTGGTTCAAGGAGGACTTTACAACCTCCTTATCCTTTCCCCCCTTCCTACTGAGTTTGACCCGAGACCTGTTGTAGATGAAGTCCTTCCCCTGGGTGGTCTCTAGGATATTCTGGAAATACTGTAACAGATACAGGCTATTTAACTGCCTCAAGATGCTGACTAGAAATCTCCTCTGGGATATGTCGTTGACCCTCCGGAACCACTCTTTGGTGGCAAAGATCTTCCACGCTAAGACACAGGCTTCACACTTCTGGCACACGGGGACCCAGTTGGGTCCCTTTTCACAACGAAAATAGGGGGCCTGCTTGAGTTTTGGTTCCGTGTTTTCCATGACTCTGAGATGGCCAGTTCATTTAAACCTTGCCCGTTAGCAACCCCACCAAACACCAGAGGGACGGGGTAAGCAGAGAAATAGCCTTTTTGGAGCCTCTTCGGGATGAACATCTGGAGAAACTGTAAGCCACTGCGATGGATGGTAAACTGATCTGACCCAGAAACTGCCTGTAGAAGTCTGGCTTTTTGTACTGACTTCCTTAGAAACATGGCTTTACCGTAAATCTCCTAACCCTGGCACCACAAAAGTAGAGACAGTTGCTGTATATTCTGGAAGAGCTGGTCATCTCGTTTCTATAGCAGCTATTCTGTTAACCAAATGTAAAACATAACATGGCCCATTTAAAATGTTAGCATCTTTCAGTTGCTGTTATTCAGGACTTTTAAATATTCATAAATACAACTTAGGCGTCATCTTCTTACACTTGTGGCTGTTAGAGTCTACTCCAGTGCCCTGCATATTATATTCGGTCTCTGGTTATCGCCACAGTAAAAGCACACGGGTTAGCAATAGTGGAAATTATTTAATTACTCAGTGCTAGCCGTGAATCCACAGGGAACCACTCTCTGGTGCAGAATTGTCAGTTGTCCTGAGGATATATTGGGAGTTGACTTCTAGACGAAGTCAGCTGCCCACCCATGTAGCAGGAAGTCTCACCATAGCTTTGTAGTGAGGACTATGAAGTCTGGGGTATGGCTTCTGAGTCTGTGGACACCAGCAGGTTGTTCAACCTTCTCCAGTGTCCTCGTCTAAAAGTGGAAGTGGGGTTGCTTTTCACAGAGGACAAAGTGAGAGGCTGTGTACCCAGCACTCACTTAGGACAGGTGAGAACTGAGACACTGAGCACACAACGCCAAAAAGACTGCGTATCATAGCACAGTGTAAGAGAGGGCAGTGTAAGCCCTCACTACACACTAACTGTCTCTCTGTTGTCACTGTCACCATTGCAAGACTCTCCATTTATTCATAGAAGATGTGTTCTAAGACCCCAGAGGGTGGCAAGAGCCACAAGGGAATATCAACCCCTCAATAATGTGTATTCCTACACCCTTTAATAAATAAGGCTAAGTAAGAAAAGTTCAGCAATAACTGTCTTAGTTCCTGTTTCTACTGTTGTGCTAAACAAACACCACGACCAGAAGCAACTTGGGGAGGAAAGGGCTTATGATGCTCGCACTTCCACATCTCGGCTTAGCATGAAAGGAAGTTGGGGCAGGAACCTGGAGGCAGGAACTGGTGTGGAAGCCGTGGAGGAACATTGCTTACTAGCTTGCTGTTGTGGATTGCCCTGGCGCTGTTTGTATTTTGATGTTAATCCTGCTTCCTCAAGAGGTGTTGCCCCCATCCTGCCCCTGAGGAGGAGTGATCTAGTACCCTGTTGATCTCACTGGACCTTTTCCCCATTCTAACAGGTCAAATAAAGGCTAGAGCTTATGATTGGGCAGTGGAAGGGAAAGGTGGGACAGGAGGTTTCAGAGGAAGGAGAAGGAGAGAAGACAGAGGAAGAGGAGGTGGAAGCGCGTGGCCTGGAGAAGCTACAAGCAGCAAGGGGTCTCATAGCTGGGGGATAAGTTAGTGTGTGCTAGGTCTGCCCAATCTAGGCATATAGCTTATAAATGTAATAACTGGGTTGTGTGGTTTCTATATGGGCTTATGAGAGTTAGAAATTACTGCAACAGCTTGTTCCTTGTGACTTGCTCAGCCTGCTTGCTTGCTTGCTTGCTTTCTTCTTCCTCTTCCTCCTCCTCCTCTTCCTCTTCCTCTTCCTCTTCCTCTTCCTCTTCCTCTTCTTCTTCTTCTTCTTCTTCTTCTTCTTCTTCTTCTTCTTCTTTTTCTTCTTTTTGTTTTTCTGATTTTTGAGACAGTGTGAACTCTCTCTTTGTAAACCAGGCTGTCCTTGAACTCTGAGATCTGCCTGCCTCTGACTCCCAAGTGCTGTGCACCACCACCACCTGTCTCATCTTGCTTTCTTATAGAGCCCAGGAGCATCTGCCCAGGGGTAGCCCCACCCACAGTGAGAATGGCCCTCCCACATCAATCATCAATCAAGAAAAATCTTCCAGTACAGTCCAGTCTATTGGGAGCATTTTCTGAGTTGAAGCTCCCTTTTCCCATATGACTCTAGCTTGTTTCAAGTTGACATAAAGCTAGCCAATACAACAACCAAGCATGAAATAGAATAGTTGCACCGTCATGTGTGACAGAGCATGTGAGTGATCCCTCTCTTTCAAAACATTACCGTTTTATAGGACTGTACTACCTTCCTTTTTAAAAAGTCACTATTTTGAAGTCAGGGTCTGGCTGTGTAAGCCAAACTGGCCTCGAACACATGTTCCTTCTGCCTCTGTGTCCTAGCTGCTGAGATCACAAGCTCCCCCACCTTTCTTGTGATGCTATTAACAATGGTCCGACTCTGTTGGAGGTCTCATCGTTGCTTTGCAGTGAAGACTATGAAGTCTGGGGTATGGCTTCTGAGTTTGGATAAAACAGTCTCTTTGCCTTTTCCCTCAGATGAGGCAGATGCAAAGCCCTGGCCTTTGTACCAACTACCTTCCAGAAAGGTGGTTGGCACATTTATTTTCTTTACAGCTTGCTCAGTCTTGTGTGGGCTGATACAGCAACACAAAACTGACTGAGACCGAGATAAGAACGTAGGTGTCTCACCGTCCAACACCAAGTCAGGGAGGTTTACTCAGAATTCGTGGAAAACAGCACCAAGTGGGGTTTGATTTCAAAAGGCTAAGCTAAGGCTAAATGAGGGCTGGCCGTGGTCACTGAGTTACAGCTTTTGCTGATGACCCCAAAGCCCTGAGTTCTACTCCTGGAGCCAGCCAGGTAGAAGGGGAGAAGCAACCCCTGCAAGTTGTCCCCCTACTTCTATATGTACCCAACATGCCTCATCACATGTGCGTGTGCACACACATACACATGTGAATGAATGAATGAATGAATGAATGAATGAATGAATGAAACAGAGGTATGTTTTAAAAATCAGGCAGTGGCTAAACTCACATCTAACTGCATCAAAGTGAGTTCCCGTTGTGGTCCGGTTTGCTCTTTGCTTCATTTTGAGGTAACTGCACACAACAGCGGAGCCTCCAAGGATTGAATAGTTAGCACGCACCCCAACAAGCTTGATGAAAATCCACAGCATGCTACAAAAAATAGCCTTTTACTAACTCTCTCTTTTTTCTCCCTCCCTTCATCTTTATTTGTTACAGCTAATTTTTACTTTACAAAGAAAATGAAAAGTGGTGTGTCTGTCACCCGAGGCACCAATGGAAAGTGAGCAGATATGTGAGACTCTTGAGTTTGCTTTGATCTATCCTATCAAAGGGAACCTTGAACTTGAAAACTGATGAGAAAAAGCTTACAAAAGCTGTAAGAAAAATAAAAGTTCAAGCCAGGGGAGGAGACAGCTAACTGGCTCTTTGTACACGAGCTTGGATATTTTGACCAAATCAAATTACATTTCAGGACACTGAAACTTTGAGAAACTGGAGAGAATAGTAGAGATGAGGAGAGTTTTGATTTTTCTTTTTTTTCTTGAGAACAATAAAGCTTTGTGGGACACAGCTTAATACCTGGCTTTGAGGTAAGACTGAGATGAAAAGGACATAAAGTCAAGTCAGCTATGCTAAGAAGAAAACCCTGTCTCAGAAATGATAGAGAGGGAGAGAGAGAGAGAGGGAG
>NC_034603.1:30855833-30860990 GCF_900095145.1 Mus pahari | reverse complement strand
GCACACACATCTGTAATCTCACCAGACAGAGCACACACATCTGTAATCTCAGCAGACAGTGTGCACACATCTGTAATCTCACCAGACAGAGCACACACACCTGTAATCTCAGGTCTCAAAAAAAAAAAAATCTTCTGGAAATAACAGACTCACAAATGTGCCATTACTCTAAAGCAGAATTCTGAAGCAGTTTCTCAAATAGTCTGTAGTAATGCAAGTGACAAATACTAGCAAAAAAAAATTTTTAAGCAGGTTTATTTCAAAACAATTGGAAGACAGGATTTGAAGTGTTCTTATAATAAATAAATATTCTTTGGTATAGGAATAAGTATATGTTCTTACTTGGTTATTATGACATACATGTCTTGAAAAGCCACACTGAATTCCATAAGTACACAGTTATTGTGTGTCAATTAAAAATAAAGTTCAAGACAAAAAAAAAAAAACTTTTAAAAAAAGAAAAGAAAGGGCAGGCCAGGAAGACATGATTTTCTCTTTTGGGGAGTATTCTTTAACTGCTAGATCCAAGAAATTCAGACACTGATTTCTGCCGCTGAAGAGGTCTTTTGTGGAGCGGAGCTGAGCATAGGTGACTCATGCTTATAACCTGAGCATTTGGAAGCTAAGAAAAGAGAACTGAGTCTGGGGCCAGCCGAGAATATATAGTGTATCCCAGGCCAGCTTGGGCCACGTCATGAGGCCCTATCGCAAATAAAAAGGAAAGAAACAAAGAGAAGAGAAGAAAAGCTCTTTGATCGTGTTCAGTGGGCAAGGGAGGCGAACAGTGAGCCCTGCCACTGCACAGTTCTACTGAGAAGCTAGTGTGTGTTGGCCCTCATAAACTGAATAATAATAACTCTGAACCAGGGTTTAGACTTGAGAGAAGGCCGTTGACTCTGCAGGGAAACTATTTCTGCTGAAAGGAGAGGAAATGCACTAGATCATGGAAGTATCTCAGTGCAGGGCAGTGACATGAGGACACAGGTGTAAAGCATTTAAGTCCTTAGAGACAAAGACGTGGAGTCTTAGACTCAAGTCAGATAAGTCTGAAGTAACACACAGTTGAGTCAGGATCATGAGACTGGTTGAAGAAGAAGATTTGCCATGACACAGGTCGAGGGAAAAGACATGAAAGTAATATTTCTGGTAAAGCCCACCAGGGACTTCAGGCTAGGGCAATAGAAATCCATTTTGAGATGCTGTGCATAAAGGCTTGATGGATGTTCATCATCTGTCTAAAGGAGAATGAAGTCATCAACAGGGTGTCAGGGA
Source organism: Mus pahari (assembly GCF_900095145.1). Classification (NCBI taxonomy): domain Eukaryota; kingdom Metazoa; phylum Chordata; class Mammalia; order Rodentia; family Muridae; genus Mus; species Mus pahari. The sequence goes on along the minus strand of NC_034603.1, from coordinate 30,859,718 downwards.
AAAGTGGGATCACCGTGGAAAGTATCAACTTAGCACGAGCACACAGGCATAGCTCCTGGGAGAGGTGAACACTGTCCCCAAATACCTGAGAAACTATCCCTTTGTGCAAGAAAATAGACAAGTCCATGAAGTCTGGTAACCTTAGCAGAGAGGATGACTACCCCTCTCAAAAGGACCTCGCTAAAACGTTTATTCTAAATCTTGCTGTTCAAAACCATTTTGTGCTGCTGATGCTGATCCTGCTGCTGATGCTGCTGATGTGTCAGGGATGGGGGCACGCTCAGATGGTGCAAGGCTGGATGAACAAGTTGAGCCTGGCCCATTCAGAAAAAAACAAAAAACCAAACTCTTAAGAGGGATGCTCAAGACTGTTGGCTATGCGGTTTAGCGTGTGGTTTACCCCTTAGGCATAACATTCATGATCTGATGAGGTAAGCGTAACATGTAATCAGTCACAAGTTCAACAACAGACTTGAATCCCAGCTCTGCTCCCCTCCCCCCATTTATTGGCTGACCAGACAAGTTAGCTGACCAACCTGGCCACCATCCCCTAATGTGTATCATGAGGACAATGTAAACATTTACCCCATAAAGATAGCATGAACTAACAAAGAGAAAGCACTACAAACGCTGGAGAGTATGTCAGAAACATGCAGCGATGTGTTTGTGATTTACTAGGATCCCTGTGCAGTCTTGTTAGGGTTTGAAGACCCTAAGTTGGAATTTCTGGGTGACAGGTGACAATCGCCTGAGCAGACAGGAGGAGACCCTCACTAGACGATGTGAGGAGAGGCTTTGGTGTCTTAAGAGTGTCTGCATTCATGCAAGAACTGTCTTGGGAAGCAGGCGGGAAAGTTCATTCAAGACCCACTGTTTCTAAAGCCAACTACCATCAGCAGGTATTTCTGTCCACCTTAAAATACCAGCTGCTGCCCAGTTGTCACAGTTAGCAACCCCTGGGAGGCAGATCCTAGAATCTAGGGAGCAGCCTCCGCGGAGGACCCAGCTGGCTTCTCGGGCTCCTCTCCCAGATCCACAATCCGGATGGCGTTTTCTTTCTTAGACAGCCAGAAAGCAGCATAGACCGGCTCTGAGAACTTGCAGTCAAACTTGTGAATCAGAGTCACAGCATCATACTCTACGCCATAGAAGGAAAGGATTCCTCCCGGGAAGTTTACATAGATGCCGAGCCTCCTGAAGGGGCTGGCCTTGAGCGGGGTCTCTGTGTCACTGTGCCAGGCTGTGAACTCCTTCCCATTCCAATGAATGCTCCAGGAGAAGCTGTTTCCAGAAATGCAGCTGTTCCGTTCCTCCCCCTTACGGTCAATGCCTTTGCAGGTCAGGCCAACATAGGTGCCACCTCCAGAGATCTCCACCTCAAAATAATATCTGTGCAAGTACAGGCTCTGTTGGGACAGCACCTGACGCCAGTGCAGAAACCTACTGGGGAGGTCCGGGTAGGGGTGTTCCCAGGGCGTGGTGTTGGTGACCTTGCGGTTGTTCTCCTGCAGGCGAAGGTACCTGTGTGCTGTGTCTGGGTCAAACGTGATGTCACATGCATCTGAGGAAACACAGAAGACAGCTTTAAACTCAAGTGACCTCCGCAAGGCACACATGAGAAAACACCCATCATTTGGTTTCACTGACCCATCCAGTGCTCCCCTAGGACAAGGGGTAGGTGAACACCAGTGGAGCTTTCTGCAGCTCAAGTTGATTGTCACCTGCTGTAACATCTGAGCTGAATGAAGAAATTAACTCATTCATTCATTGCACTATTGCACACATCTGAGATGAGTGCAGAGATTCAGGTTCTTGTACACATACATCTGACCCGCTCATTCATTTGCTAAGCATTTGACCAACATTTAACATGGTAAAGCCTTAAACATGCTGTCAAGTGCAATCCCAAAAAACTATTACCACAACCACTCCAATCACACACAAAATCATTTCTCCTGTTTCTTTGCCCTCATCCCTCCAGACAGCAGAAGGTCCCGTGGACTCCAGCCACTCCTCCCAAGACTCCTGCATCACCTGCATCTAAGCCAAAGGCAAAATCTTAGCTGGATTAGTGCCCTAAGTGTGTCTACAATAAGAATAATCTTTCAAAAGATATTTTGTATTGCTACCTAAAATAATATTCAAAATGTTAAATGTGTGTAAAACTAGTTATAAAGAAAGACAAATTACACAAAGATATCCTTAACTTTTCATTTTAAAAACCAAGTGGCATTTGGTATATGGTATTAATTATGCTTCTCTCTAAACTATGCATGTGTTTCTGAAAGGAAACGGAGGGAATAACCTTGTGTGGAGGCCAAGACATTCCGAGCCATGCAGCACTGCAGCAGGAGCGAGAGTTGTGGGTTGCTGAGGCCCACATAATAGCCAGGGAGAAAGGGGGGCCGGCGGATGCTCCCCAGAGTAGAGCAGAAGCAAGCCTCACTGGCAAATTCCAGAAGGACGTCACCAAGATGAGCACTGGCTACAAGGAAATCCCTTCAGCTGGGAAGTGAAACCTTGTGAACTTGTGGACTATCCCGAAGGACCTTCTCACTTGAAGTTCTGAATTGACACGAAAGAGGTGCTTGTGTTTATTATACACGATATTTTGTAATACGTATACATAATGGAATGACTAACACAGGCTGGTTAATGTGTAACCTCACATATATCATACTCATTGCTGTTGTATATAGGTGCGGAGGATACTTCCTTTTTTCAAGTCTACAGTATGTGTTGTATAATAAGTTCTCCTAAACTTAATCTACCACAAAGCAACACTTAGAAATGTCATGCTTTTATTTGTTGTCTATAAATGTCTGCCTATATGTATGTTTGTGCTCCACATGCCTGCCTGGTGCCCTCAGAGGTTAGAAGAGGATGTTGGATCCCCTGTAATTGGAATTACAGACAGTTGTGGGCTCCCATGTGGGCACTAGAAGTACAGTGCTTTTGAAAAGGGTAACAGCTGGGCATGGGCATGCATCTCTAATTGAAGTTCTTGAGAGGCAGAGGCAAGAGGAGCAGGGAAAGCCAGCCTGGGCTACATCCATACTGAGACCCTGAGCCAGCCTGGGCTACATCTATACTGAGACCCTGAGTCACAAAACAAGATGCTTCCAGAGCACATCAGTGCAGTAAAAAAAAGGTCTTATAAGGACAGACTTAAAAATGAACCACATAGCAAATGGTCGGGACTTTTTAAAACGCCCAAATCTTAAAATGTAAAGAAAGCCTGAGGGAGTGGTACACATTAGCAAGGACTCAGGAAACAAGGGTCCCAGGTAGCTTTAACTGTCAACTCAAGTAGCCTGGAGTCACCTAAGAGGAAAGCCTCCATAGAATCACTTCCATCCCATTGGTCTGCAGGCAAGCTGGAGGTGGGGAAGGCCCAGCACACTGTGGGAGGTGCCATCTCTAGGCTGAATAAGAATGCTACCTAAGCCCTAGGGCTGTGACTGAGCAAGCTAGCAAGCACCATTCCCTCATGGTTTCTGCCTCAAGTTCCTGCCTTCAATTCCTGCCCTGACTTTCCTTAATGATGGACTGTGACCCAGAATGTAAGATGAAGTAAATCTTCTCCTCCCCTACATCTCTGTTGTTCAGAGTGGTTTATCACAGCAACAGAAAGGACACTAGAACATATGGAAACATCTGTGCTCCTGGGTTCAACTTTAGGCCAATGCGGTGGTTTGAATGAGAATGGCCCCCAATGGCCCATATATTTGAATACTTGGTCCCCAGTTAGTGGATCTGTTTGGGAAGGATTAGGAGATGTGAGCTTGTTGGAGATGTGTCACTGGGAATGAACTTTGAGGTTTCAAACACTTACGATATTCCTACCTCCTTCTCCTCCTCCTCCTCCTCCTCCTCCTCCTCCTC
>NC_034603.1:30842240-30854868 GCF_900095145.1 Mus pahari | reverse complement strand
TTTCTGAGTTCGAGGCCAGCCTGGTCTACAGAGTGAGTTCCAGGACAGCCAGGGCTACACAGAGAAACCCTGTCTTGAAAAAAAAAAAAAAAAGAACTCAGAGGTCTTCCCCAGACGTCTCCGGGGTCTGGTGCCTGGGAACCTGGGCACACTCAATGTACCAGACAACCCCTGCTGAAGGAGACTCCAGCATGACACATAATTCACATCAACATCAGCATAAGCATCACATCAGACATCAGTAGCCTGAGAAGTCAGTCACAGAAATGCCAGTGTAAATGGCCAACTTACCTCCTTCAGGTTACAATTATAAAATAAAGTTGGGATAAGAATCACTAGTGGCCTAGCTGAACAATGGCTTTGAAATGGGTCATTTCCCCTCCAGGTTCCCCCTTTCCTCATCACCATTCCAGAAAGTGCCTCACCTTCCCTGGAAAATTCCTGGAGCTTTTCCTTATAGCTTTCTAGCAATTGGATCAAGTGCAGAGTTGAATCCGTGATGACCTTTCGGATGCCTGAGAGTTTGTCCTTCAGCCCTATGTAAATGCTGGGGGAGGCAGTGTCCTCTGCCTTCTTAAGCTTGCAATACTCCTGCAGAAAGAGAAACAGAATCAGGCAACTTTTCTTGGCATGTGTCTTCCTGTGTTTGGGAACTGGGCTGATGGCAGTGCATGTTTCAAAGAGAGAGTGACCATAACATTCTCTATGCTTCTAGACAAATGTTTCTCAACCTGTGGGTCATGACCCCCCTAGGTGACCATCAGAAAACAGATATTTATATTACAATTCATAACAGTAGCAAAATTACAGTTATGAGTAACAACGAAAATAATTTTATGGCTGGGGGGATGTCACCACAACATGAGGAACTGTATTAAAGGGTCATAGCGTTAGGAAGGTTGAGAACCATTGTGACCCGACAAAGGAAGTAGGACTTCTCAAAATCAAGTGGGCAAGAGGGTCTCTTGAAGTCAAAAGATCTATGACCACAGACAGCTTTACTATACACCTCAGACTGGGCACAGAGCGTAAGAACCTTCTTGCCTCCGCTATCCCTTCAATCCTTTCTCTCTCCATAGCTTTGGTGCAGTTGTGGCGACCATGGAAGAGCTGGCTACTTTGTTGCATTCTAAAGGTTTCCCTGCCAACCCAACATCCTTGTCAGCCCAGTGCACACATTTGTCATTCTTGCTCTTTGCTTTAGAATTTGGAAATTATTTATACATCAGTAAGTCACATTAAGCTACTTAAGTTTCAAACCCGATGAAGGACCAGGGAAGAGTGTTTCCATGTGTAACACATTATTACTATTCAGGTGTCATGAGACTTTAAATAGCAGACTGGATAGGGCAGGAATGAAATCTGTCACACCTAGGCAGACCTGCAGAAGGGAAGTCCAAACCCCAGCTCTGTAGAGAAGCACTTTCATACTGCATATCAATTTCATGCCGTGCTTCAAATGAGTGAAGCAAAACACAGATACTGTCAAGTGTAAACAATGGTTCATGCCAGCAATCTCAGCATTTTCAGTAGGCTGTCACAAGAGGAGTCCAGGTTTAAGGCTAGCCTGGGATACAAAGGGAAGCCCTGTCTAAATAAATAAATAAATGTCACCTTGACTGAATTATTTTTTGTAGAAAAATATAACCTACCTTTCACACATTTTAAAACTAAGTTATGGTTTCCTCAAATATATTTTATGCATATTAAAATTTTTATCTTAAAAATAATGTTCCAAGGGCTAGAAATGTAGTCCAACTGATAAGAGTGCTTGCCAAACATGCATGAAGGCCCACGTTTGACCCCACACTTTGGCATAAATCAGGTACGGTGGCTGCTGCGTATAATTTCAGCATTTGGGAGGTAGAAGCAGGAGGATCAGAAGTTCAAGGGCATCCTCAGACACATAGTGAGTTTGAGGCCAGCCTCGGATATCTGAGATCTCGACAAGAAGAAAAAGAAGAGGAGGAAGAGGAAGAGGAGGAAGAAGAAGTGAGGATGAAAAAGAGGGGAAAGAGGAAGAGAAAGGGGAGGAGGAGGAGGAGAAGGAGGAAGGGTTACAAAAGGAGAAGAAAGGGAGTTTATTTTTATACTTTTCAGAAGAGATCCTGGAAGAACCCCATGGACTGGGGAGTCAGATCTTCACATTTTCTTTAATGTTTTGAAATTACAAAGCAAACCAACAGAAAGAACAAGCAATCTTGTCCATATTTTTGTCTCTTGTTTTTGGTACATTTCTCTCATCAATGAGAGATTAACTATGGCTGCCTTTGGGTATAAGATTACAAGCAGTTTGTTTGTTTTTCTTGCATATGTTTCTGTTTTTCACTATAAGTATTTAGTTTTCTGTAACTAGAAAAGGATTGTTTCAAAAACAAAAGCAAGAAATTGTCTGTATTTGAAATAGTGAAACTGAAAGAAAAGTTGCACCTTATTTACTCCACTGTGTCATTGTTACGAAGTGAGGAATTTGATACCCAGGAGAGTCAGGGTGACTGTTTTTTTAAAGCTACACAGAGGTATCTAAAGTCAGATCTAGGACCATGTGTAGTGTTATCCTATAAGACAGGTTCTTGAAACCTTGCGCTAACCAGCTTATGCCTCTTGTGTTCAGTGATACCTTGTGAGATGGAAAGTTCCGTTCCCTTTCCTAAGCCTTTCTCAGTCTCAGCCCTGTCTGAAAACCAACAGTACCACCAGTCTCACATCTCTGCGCTCTTCACTTCCCCTGCTTAAGCCCTTCACAGTTGCCTACCTGTCTGGCCCTGCCATCTTCTTCCATCACTACAGACCCCACACCCATTCCTTGTCAAAGCCCCGTGGCTCCTTAAACCCTCCTGTCTTTGCACAGGCATTCTCTATCTGGCACATACAGCAGCTAGAACTTGACCCACCTTCCAGCATCTCCCCCTCTCTATCCCTCCTGGATTACTCTTTTCGTATAAATCAAGACCCCAGTCCCATGCTCTTACAGTTCCCTGTATAATAAGACAGCGCACGCCTTTAATCCCAGCACTCGGGAGGCAGAGGCAGGTGGATTTCTGAGTTCGAGGTCACCCTGGTCTACAAAGTGAGTTCCAGGATAGCCAGGGCTATACAGAGAAACCCTGTCTCAAAAAACAAAAAACAAAAACAAAAACAAGCAAACAAACAAAAGACAGTTCCATTTACAGGTGTGTCTCAAGCCAGGTGCCTTGAGGGTCCCCTGCTCCCCCAGCCTCCGCACCTCCAGAAAGAGCACAGTGTTGCTGATGGCGGCCAACTTCTCCAGCTCCTGCTTGCTTTTCTCCATCTCAAGGCTCCTGTGCTCCAGGTAGGTTTTGATGCCGTTGACCTGATTCAGTGCAGCCTGTTCTTTCTCCTCTAAGAAGAGCATCACATCTGCCTGGGCCTTCCGCACGGCTGCGAGGAGTTCCCCAAACTTCTCTTCAGCTACCACCTTCACCTCTGACACCGACGCCTGATGGAGATGGAGGGGGAGGCAAGCAAGACTTGGTTACAGAGGCTTCCGACTTAGCCAAAGCTCAACATTCAAAACCAGGCAGCCAAGAACCCAAAGATTAAGGAACACCAGACTGTAAAAGACAATTTTTGTTCTTGTAGGAATTCTGGGTTCTTGGGAACATAGATGCACTCTTCTTGGTATATACTGATGGATCAAGACCAGACTCCCCTGCTTTTACAGTTCCCTGTATGAAAAAGACAGTCCCATTCACAGGTGTGCCTCAGGCCAGATGCCTTGAGGGTCCCCTAATTCCACAAGACTCTGTACCTTCAGGAAGACCACAGTGTTGCTAATGGCTTGGTCTATACTGATTCAGTGGTTCTCAACCTTCCTAATGCTATGACCCCTTTAATACAGTTAGTTCATCATGTTGTGGTGACCCCCACCCATAAAATTATTATCGTTGCTACTTCATAACTATTTTTGCTATTGTTATGAATCATAATATAAATATTTGAGGTTTCTGATGGTCTTAAGCAACCATCTGTGAAAGAATATTGATTTCATAAGGGCAGTACCAGTATTCAGTATATTTGATAAATGCATTTCAAGAGACAGAGAAGCGACTAGGCTGTTTAGTGTAAACATTCTCAGCATTTCGTGATGCCTTGTTTAATAGACCATTGGCTGAGCCAAAAGTGCATCTGAGATTACAGTGTTTCTAGGGAGCATGAGCCCCCCATGACTCTTCCATTTCCTTCTAGCAGGCAGTCCTCACTAAGGATTAAAAAAAAAAGTGTTCGTGACTGCAGCAACCCAAGCAGTTGCACATGGCTCCCCACACTTCCTGAGAAAGTCTTGAATATCCTTTCCTTTGCCCTAACCCCTGCATCCCCACCACAAATTCTCCACCTGCCTCAGCATTTCTCACCCCCGCCACACACATATCTGAGCTCTCTCAGGGTCTGTTTTTTATTCTTCCTAACTGAGGACCAGGGCCCGGCATCAGGCCTCCAAGGGAAACAGGAGCAGTTGATCTCCTCAGTGAGGCACACAAGTGTCCCTCTCTCCTAGGCACACAAGCGCCTCTCTCTCCAGGAAGACAGCCATTTGATATGGGTAACCTGGTAAAGAAAGGGCTGTCCCAGTGTCTGTGGGAGCCAACACCTTTGGAGAGATAAGGCAAGAAGGATGGATGGCAGCAGATAGGAGAACCATTGCCTGCTTCAGGCTACACCTTGGAATGCAACACTGGGAGAACACATAGTCTCTGCCCTTGATCTATGGCTGATGACACAAAAAAGAAAACAAGCAAGTGGCACACACAGTTACACATACACAGACACATACAGACACACACATATACACACATAGAAATACATACACACGCATACACACATACATACAAACACACATGCATGTAAACACACACATACACACACACACATACACGAGCACTCATATATACATATACACACATACAAACATACATGCAAACAAACATGCACACACGTACACATACACACACACATACACATGCACACACATACACACATAAACACAGGCTTGCACACACACATAAACATACATACACACATACACACACATACACACAAACACATATATACATATACACACATACATACACACACACATATACACACATACACAATCACATATAAACACACATGGGCATGCACACATACACACACATACTGGAAAGGGTCCTGGAGTGTGTATGGAATGCCACACGCTCACTGCATGTCAGCTTTCCCATTATCTGTTGGTTTCCTTATACTGGGGCAGCTGGATGGAGCTAACAGCAAACACACTGTGGCACCATTAAGAAAGAAGGCAAAGGGCAGAGTTTCTCCAAATTCCTCGAGCCCAGACTAGAAAAGCCCTGGGATGGGAACTCCTTCCAGCCTGCTGGCTCACTCACCATTCCCACCCTCAAGCAGTAGGGTGTCATGAGTCATAGAAACAAGTACAAACTCCATGCTCTGCCTACTCCTATCCAGACTGGCTTTAAACTCTCAGCAATCCTCCTGTCTCAGCCTCCCAAGTGCTGTGGGTCACCATAACAAGCTTGTGTTAGCTTTCTGAAACCAGGGTGTGTTTAAGTGAGATGGATGTGTGGAGATTTTTTTTTCTCAGAGCTCTGGGAATTGCAAGTGCCCTGGGCTGCTTCTATCATGCATAGGAGAGAGGTCTCTATGAGCAGATCACCATGGTCTGGAGACTGGAAAAAGAGTCAAGAATTAGATTAGTAAGTAGTATTTGATAAGACCTGTGCAGTGCCACACTACTTGGCTTTGGCCTCTCTGCTTTCTGGCCACTGTTAAACAGATTCTAAAATCCAGGATTGGAAAAAGACGTGGCAATGAACACGAGGGTGCCATGGGACAGGAACGCAATCCATTTAACCTCCATAGCAACATGTAGGTCCTTCATCAAGGAACAATTACGGGAGGCTAAATGCATTAGTCTGAAGACAAAATTCAAGGTCACATCCATCAGAGGTCTTCCTAAGGAAGGCTAGCAGAAGGGAGACACCGGAGGATGGATGAGACTCATGCTGTGGTCTCTCCTTCCCAAACCGGCCCACTGAGAAATTTACATGTGAAGAGAATGTGTGCCGGATGCTAATTACTTCTCTAAGTATGCCAAGTAAACTATGCAGAGAGAGAGCCGTGAACATATATCAAAGTGGTCAGTAGCTAACGGTTTAAAAACCTGACAGTGGTGCGCAGGCCCAGCAGTTACAGAATCATTCTCAGGCCAAGGAAACCACCATGGTAGATTCTCCCATGCAGTCAATAGGAAGAGGCCAAGGCAGGTTCTAACACCTCTCCGTGTGTCTCCACATTCTTAGTAGTGAGGACCATTGCAATAACTCTCTGGCCACCATGTCATTATATGAACTAATTAGGGGTCACATTAAAGAGCCAGAACAAGGTAATGTCCTATGTGATCCTCTAAGTCATCCAGGACTATAAACTTATCAAGTCTCTGGGACATTATAGGAACTGCTTTTTCTCCCTCCCTCCCTCTTTCCCTTTCTTTCTTTCTTTCTTTCTTTCTTTCTTTCTTTCTTTCTTTCTTTCTTTCTTTCTTTCTTTCCTTCTTTAGAAAGACATTACACCTATAAGAAAGAAAACAAGGTCTGTATAGAGGAAGCTGACCTCTCACATGAGAGACTACTTAGGTTTATTCACAGTGAGCACTTTGTGAGCCACGGGCAGCCATGAGGACCCTGGAGAGAGACAGGAGACGACTGTGGGCATGTCAGTTCCCTCTTAGAACATAGGGCGCTCCTCCGTTGACAGGTTTACATGGGAGTCAGAGGTGAGTGCCACACTGTGACCTAACCTGACTTAGCCTCCATACCAACGGACATGAAGGAAGCACATAGTAGGACTATAAACTTATCCGAAGCTGTAAGGGAGAGGGAAGGCTTATCAACTCTGTGTCTTAAGAGGGAGAGATTGCAGGGGTATGGCTGGTTTCTGGGAGACATAGAAAGCACAGTAGTTAGAAGGCCTATGATCTAACAACTTTGAGTAAGGAAGGTTTTATCCTTTAGCAGCTAGTTGGTTATAAACACCCCAGAGACAGAAATTAAGTTGTATAGTAGATTAGAATAAATGTATGAGTGAGTGAGTAGATGGGTGGGTGGGTGGACGGGTGGGTGGATGGATGGGTAGATGGGCATGTAAATAAATAAATGATAGGTGAGTATACAGGTGAGTAGTTGGATAAAGGATGGATGAATGTGGACAGAACCATTCATTCTCAGCATGCACGATGATACTGTCAACTCACAGCCATAGAGAAGGTGCCCTACATTCTCTTCTGAGTTGTAGCCCTTGGCTTGTCATCAATGAGAGGTATTTATGGAACTTCCTTTGGGAAGTTGAACACAAATCAGAAGAGACTAAAGTTAAGCATCCTGTCATAGCATTGGCCTTACCAAACGCCTCCCACAAAGCTAGGAGTTCTTGATTCTTTTTCCCAGCTTCCAGCAGACCGCCCTCCTGGGACAGGAGAGGGGACACATAGTCCCTGAAGCTCGGACTTAAGCACCTCCAATCACAAGCACACACATATATACACGTTCCTCCGAGTTAAGAAAGCATATGTGATCTTATATACATGTATGATCTTGATGTGGTGGTGTGTGTCCAGCAGCACTTGGGAGGCTACCACAGGAGGATTGCTAAAAGTTTGGTGTTACCTGCTCTATCTGGTGAGTTCTAGGCTAATGTGATACTCTGTCAAAAGCAAAAATTAAAGGGAAAGAGAGGAATAATATGCACATATAAAACTAGGAAAGCTAGTAGTCCAAGACAAATCTGGGTGTACTTCATATTATTAAAAGGTAAATCAATTACCGGTTTTAAAAACTTAAGTCAATTTTAAAATATTTTTATTACTATTTTATGTGTATGGCTCTTTGCCTACATTTATGTCTACGTATCACATGCCTGGTGCTCATGGAAGCCAGAAGAGGTCTTTAGATCCCCTGGAACTGGAGTTACAGACATTTGTGAGCTGCCATGTGGGTGCTGGGAATTGAACCCTGGTCCTCCGAAAGAGCAGCTGGTACTCATAACCAGCGAGCCATCTCTTCAATCTGCTTAAGCCGGTTTTATAAGAAATCCTGGCAAGGCGAAGGCACCCCATAATGTGGCCGACTATGCCTACTACTTTCACTTGCTGAGACCCTCTGCTGGGCCTTCAGCCCAAATGGCAGTGGCAGCCAAATACATAATAGCCAGAGACGTGACCTGAACCAAACTTACCAAAACAGACTTATGGTTGGCTTGGAGCCTGGCAATGGCATTTTCATTCAACTTGAGCTTCTGCTCCAGGTCCAACTGCATGCACCGAAGGTCCACCTAAGGTAGGAGAAGGAAAGGGTTAAGGAGGAGAGAGAACAAGGTATACAGATAGTCCCCACGGGCAGTGGAATCTTCTGTCCTTCATGCCCCTGCCTTTCTGCCCGGAAAGGAGAGCATGGCCTTTAAGCTGATCTCAGAAGCTGGCCTAGAGGCACTAAGGGTGAGCAGGTGCTAGTGGCCTCCTGGGACTGAACTCAGCATGAGCCAACCGCCATGGCTGTGCAGGGATGTAGGTCATTTATATCCCACTGTAGCTACCCTCTGCCTGTGCCCTGAGAATTCAGGATGGATTCAAAAGTAATAAACTAATTTGTTTGGCCGAGGAAATCTCAAGACTGACTAACATTCAGGCCCGAGTCAGTTAGTGCTCACTGTGATAACGCTCCCAGGAATGGAGAGGGGAGATGGGAGAGAGGGGAGAGGGGAGAGGGGGAGGGAGAGAACGACACATGGGTATGGAAGATGTGCAACTTGTCAAGGAAAGTAGCAAAAATGAAATCTGCAGACAGGTGGATTCTAAATCATCTGTAAATAAATAAAGGGATTCTCCTCATTAGAGCTGAGTCTCATTCTCTGCATGGGACATAGGGGACATGTCTTGAGAGCAAGGCCTCCCATCAAAAGGTCCAATTTTTGAAGATGTAAATTTATGTGAAACAAGAGACTAACTCGGGATTGTCATAGAAGGGGTTCTCTGCTCAAAAACAACTCCCTGGTGAAGTGTTTTAGAAGATTCAGCGAGCAAGGCATACAGAGAGGCTACTACAGTTCTCAGTCAAGGGGGCCGAGCTACATCTCAGGCTGGCAGGAGAGCCTGGCAGCATCAGCCATGTGGTCCTGGTTTTGCAAGCATGGCAGATGCAGCAGGACACCAGAAAGCTAATGTGGCCGGGCAATGTGTGGCAGTACAACTTTCTTCAAGGAGGCCCTGAGAGGACTCTGTATGAAGGTTAGATGAAATTTGGTGAAAGCCAGAACCATAAGGTATCTTCTAAGGAAAGCTGCAGGCATGGAGTGCAACCTGCCTAGGAAAAAGGTTATGTGTGCTGCCCAGAATAGGGGTGACAAATACACACACACACACACACACACACACACACACACACATATGTCATATAAATTACATATTCTTATTAATACATATAATACTATTATATAGAGAATATACATTACATATAAAAATTATTAAATATCTTTTTTCTCTCTGTGTGACTCAGTCTGAATGTTAGTTGATCTTGAGGTTTCCTCTGCCAAGCAAATCAGTCTACTACTTTTGAATCCATCCTGAATCAACATCTCAGGGCACAGGCAGAAGGTGTAGCTACAGTGGGACATAAATGACCTACACCACCAGCAGAGCATTCATCTTGGGTCAAAGTGGTTGGCTCATGCTGAGTTCAGTACCAGGAGACTACTAGCACCTCTTCGCCGTGTGTGTGTGTGTGTGTGTGTGTGTGTGTGTGTGTGTGTGTGTATGTGTTGTGTTGAATTTTTGTAAATATATATATATATATATTAATATATGCTAATTGCCTTGTCTGGTTTAGTTTTTCCTTGTTCTGTCCCATTCCTCCCTTTTGGAGTGAGAATGCTTACCCTATGCCTTGCATATCAGAACCGTGTAAGCTGTGTGTTGATCATGCAGAGGCTCATAGTTAAGACATTACCTTTAGTCTCAGAAGAGACTTTGGACTTTTGAACAGTACTGGGGCTGTTAAAGACTACGGGACTTTTGAGGTTAGAGTGACTGTATTTTTCACTGTGATACAGCCATGTGCCTATGGGGGTCAAGGATGGGTAAAATGTTCTGGTTTGGGTGTGAGATGACTCCTGGAGTCCCATGTGTTTGAATACTTGGTGTGGGTGCTGGGAATCAAGCCTGGGTCCTCTGGAAGAGCAACAAACGCTCTGAACTGCTGAGTCATCATCTTTCTAGCAGTTGCTCTCTGCTTCATGACTGCAGACTCAACATGACCAGCTGCCCCAAGCCCTATCCACCTTGCCTTCCCACCATGACAGACCATAACCTTCCTAAACTGTAGAGCAAAACCTCTGCCTTCCTTAAGATCCTCTTTCTCAGGTATCCATCCAGAACACCAAGAAAAGCAATCAATCAATAGCCATGCATTTCTCATCAATTTACAGCGCAATGTCTCTAAATATCTATTTCTTTACCTGGGACAAAGGGATACAATGCCTGCTTCCTCAGGGTATGAGATAGTGGACTAAATGAAATTAGGTCTGGTAATAAGAACTCTACAGAGCCAGGTACACTGTAAATGAGTAGTGTCAATAATGTCACCTAATGGTTATTAATATTCACCTTGCTTGCTGCCTTAGCTCCTTTCCAGCCGTACCCCATGGAGGCAGGTTCTCCCCTCCACACACCCCTGCCCAAGCCAGAGCACGTGCCTCCCTGGGAATCTTGGGTTTGCCGGCCTTGACCTTTCACTCTTGTCCCTTGGGCTCAGAGAACACCTTCTTCTGCCAAGAAAAACCAATTTGTCAACATAGAGAACCTAAGCCTTTGAAAATTTCAAAGTCACTGACACTTTCCTGTGTCCACAAGGGCATGAGATTTAAGTTTCTGTCTGTGTTTAAAACTAATAGACGTCACAAGTCATAAATTAAAATCATTAAGTCTCTGGCTGTTTCCCCATGAAGCCTCAAGGAGTTTCACACCTCCCGCCAACCCCTCCAACACCCTCTACACCCCACTAAACACACACACACACACACACACACACACACACACACACACACACACTGGGGAAACAGCTGTAGGCAGAGCACTGGGAACATTGTGGGGAGCAGGCAGGCAACCTTTACTCAAGTTCTTGGTCACTGGAGTAGAGCTTAGGGCACCTTAGGTATCCTTGATACTTGAGACCTAGTGCCTAGCAGTGGGGGCTGGGGGGAGAAAAGGTGCCTGACCAGTTAGAGGGCAAGCTTGGAATGGTATGCAGTGACCAATTCTGGACAAGAAGGCAAACGTGAACTGCTTGTTTAAAGCAATTGGACAGCACACAGCAACCTGGCTCATCTGAGCAGCGGTGCCCCAAAGACCTTTTTTTAAAAAAAAAAAAAAAAAAAAAGCAGTGATCCACCAAGCCTTACAGGGAGACCCCGGGGGTGCCCAACAAGGGGCTTCTCCCCTCTGTCCTCAGACTTCCATAAAAGGAGAAAGGAATGTCTATGCACCAAATGAGGAGCTCTGAGTCACCACAAAGGGAAACACTCCCAATTACCACACAAGGTGGGGCTGCTTTGGAGACCCGTCTCTCCAGTTATTCCTGTTCCTAGAAAATGATGGGCTGACATAGACTGACCTCGGGGGGTTCCCTAAGAGAGAAGCAGTCAGTCACACGCTCATCCCAGACCCTGGCGCACCCTGCCTGAGAGCCGGACAGTGGTGCCTGGGAGCCCAGGCAGCACAAGGTTGGAACAGCACTGAGAGAGGATGGTACTTGGGGTGTGAAGACCCTGTTCCCGGCTGTAGGACTTTGCCAAGCCATTTACTGTCTACTCTGCCACCAGGCAGACTTTTAGTATCATCTGAGTTAGACCTGGACTCTGACTCCATTCCTCAGTGATTGGATCAGGGCCTGCCGCATGCCAGTGAGATTGACTAAGTCACACAGACTCCTGGCTCTTGGAAAACAAACTATGGAATAGTCTGGTGCTCGTGAGCAAACAAGTTATGTAATGCTGACCCAAAGATACTCCTTTGGGTTTCTGTGAGAAAGTATTATCCTGAGTGGCCCCACACCACCCGTTGGCTTCCTGCAAATGACTGGGCGACGCTGGTTAGCAGCTCTCCAGACAAACTCAAAACCTTCCAGGTCTCGAATGGTCGACACCTTCTCTTCATGGAGACGCAATCAGGGTCCACCTTGACCCTACGGAGTCAATGTTAAGTTTAAAGCTGGTTGCTCAGCACTAGTGGTCTTCAAAGGAGGCCTTAGGCAAGACTTAGCCAGCCCTCTTCCAAGCACTGGCCTGGAGTCACTTCCAGTCCGGCTCCCTCCTTCAAACACAAAGCAGTTGTGTTTCACCGTGTGTTTGGCACGCTGTGGACTAATAGCATGTGTCTTCTCTTCCTGAGCTCAAATTCTCTGAGGGTGCACGGTACAGCCAGCGTCCCACTTACCCCATCGGATGTACTCTGAGGAGCAGGGGGGGACCACACACACTTTGTGGGGCAGAGAAAATAACAAAGTGGTCCCAGGGACCCAAATCTCTCTCTCTCTCTCTCTCTCTCTCTCTCTCTCTCTCTCTC
>NC_034603.1:30841243-30842226 GCF_900095145.1 Mus pahari | reverse complement strand
CACACACACACACACACACACACACACACTGAAGGTTCTTTGGTGGCAGGTGAGATTTTGACAAAATAAAAAAGAAGACTCGGGAAGCCGAGCCAGAGCCTAGAGGAGCGCTGAACTCCCTATAGGAATGGCTGGGCCCTGGATGTTTATCCAGATGGGACAAGTGATCAGGTGCATCCAGCTCTCAACCCCCCCCCCCACACACACACACACAGATTTCATCCATCAGTCTAACCGGTAGTAACCGTGGGCACTTCAGAAAGGGCACACGTGGCTGACAGAAACGTCACTCTGTGCCTCCCAGATGACCCCCGCTCTGCCATTTCCTGTACACAACATGCCTGCATGAGCTTATTAGCCCTGACTGGCTCCAAAGTGACCTTCAGAATGCTAATAAATGCAGGGGGTGTGGACTGGCTGAGAGGAACTCTTGGCTTCTGGAACCTTAGCTATATCTAATATGTCTTTCAGAGCAATCCTAATGGTGCTTGTCTCTTCACGATACTGTCTTCTGAGTGGGCTTCTTGGGCTCCTTGCAAGAGATCTTTCGACTTCTTAGACTTGGTGGAGCCACCCAGAGTGTGGCTGCTCCTACTGAGTAAGCTTGCCCCCTGTCTGACAAGAAGGACACAGGATGCAAATGACACACCTCTCTGAAGCAAAGCAAAAAAGCAGAATGGTCCATGACGCGGGCTGTACCTCCCCACAGCCTCTCAGCTCATTTTGTATTACACAGCTCTCTCCTAAGATGTCTAATCTGGGGCTCTGTATGTGCTCCACACTGCTCCTCCACATCTGGGGCTCTGTATGTGCTCCACACTGCTCCTCCACATCTGGGGCTCAGTATGTGCTCCACACTGCTCCTTCACATCTGGGGCTCTGTATGTGCTCCACACTGCTCCTCCACATCTGGGGCTCTGTATGTGCTCCACACTGCTCCTCCACATCTGGGGCTCTGTATGTGCTCCACACTGCTCCTCCAC
>NC_034603.1:30825411-30841173 GCF_900095145.1 Mus pahari | reverse complement strand
TGCTCCACACTGCTCCTCCACATCTGGGGCTCTGTATGTGCTCCACACTGCTCCTCCACATCTGGGGCTCTGTATGTGCTCCACACTGCTCCTCCTACCCAAGGTGCTATCACCCAAGTCTCCATGGTACACGAGGTGGCCTATACTTCACTTTATACTGCATTTCTGAAGAAACCAAACAGATGTTCTGATCAGAGGAAAAGGATGTGGGATCTAGAATCGGGGTGGAGAACTTCTTCTCTACTCTGTAACGTTATTTGATAGGTTTCTTTTTTTTTTTTTTTTTTTTTTTTTTTCGTTAATGTTCTCATGCACAGACTTTCTAACTAGAAAATAGTAAAATTCAGACACTATATCCAAAGAGAATAGTAACATGCTGAGGCCAAATGTCTTTAATGTATATATGTACCAGATTGTGTGTGTGTGTGTGTGTGTGTGTGTGTGTGTGTGTGTGTGTGTGACAGTTTTGTTGTTGTTTAGGTCTGGGGAGATAGCTCAGTCAGTGAAATGCTTGCTGCACAAGCATGAGGAACTAAATTCAGTAATCAGAACTCACATCTTAAAGAACTGGAGGTGTCAAAGGGATGGCTCAGCCATTAAGAGCTCTGGCTACGATCCAGAGGACCGGGGTTTAATTCCCAGCACCCACAGGGTGGCTCACAATAGTCTGTACTTCTGCTACCTGACATGCAAGTGGTGCACAAACATACATACAGACAAAGCATTCATATGCATAAAATAAAATAAATAAATCTTTTTTTAAGCTGGGGGGACTGGAGAGATGGTTCAACCATTAAGAACACTTGTAGATCTTGCAGAGGACCTGGGTTTGGTTCTTAGCACCCATATAGCAGCTCACATCAGTCCATAATTCCAGTTCCATGGGAACTGACACCCCCTTCTGATTTCCATGAGTACCAGGCGAACTGATGGTGCCCATACATATATGTATGCAAAATATACACATAAAACAAACCTAAAATATGTTCAGATTACAGAACATTTAGGCATAGTATTAGACGCTGACAGCCCAGTGCGGGGAGGCAGGGACAGGTGGGCTCTGGGTCTTGCTGGCCAGTCAGACCAGCCTATTTGGTTAGCTTCAGTCCAAATGAGAAAGCCTGTCCCATCTCAAGCAAACCAAGGAGCTACTGGCAGTTGATACTTCCTGAAGGAGAGAGAAATACTCTTCTTTGAGGATATGGTCTGGCAGCGTTTCCATGCTCCCGTGGATGCCCCACTCCCATGCTCCAAGAGGCAGCATTAACTAGACTTATTCAGCTGTATTTAAACAGAAGGAGGAGGAGGAGACATTGAGCTGAGAGAGGACATATTGGGTGGATATGGGAGAGCTGGGGGAGAAAATAAATTATATGGGAGTACATGTTATCATATTTCATTTCATACCTGTAGGATATCCTTGAGTATAGTGAGCTTTTATTTTTTTTAATTTGACAACTCCTGAGGAGACTCCCTGAGGTTAACCTCTGCCTCAACACACATGTTCACATACATGCACCCTCATGCACACACACTCACATATAAAACAAACGAAATGAAAGGGCCATCCTTCATTTTTCTCCAATAAGATGGCACTCCAGAGGCTTCCATGCCTCCCTCATCAACTGCGTAAATCTGAACAAGTACAACAGAGACCTTCAGAGCCCTC
This sequence comes from Mus pahari, assembly GCF_900095145.1. Taxonomy (NCBI): domain Eukaryota; kingdom Metazoa; phylum Chordata; class Mammalia; order Rodentia; family Muridae; genus Mus; species Mus pahari. The sequence goes on along the minus strand of NC_034603.1, from coordinate 30,839,504 downwards.
ACCTAGTAATTACTGAAATATCGGATGGGAAGTTGGGTGGGTCCCTTTCCTTTGATGTATTTGTTGATTTCCATACTTTCCTTTCAGGACATCCCTTGATACTAGAAACACTGGAAACAGTAGACAAGTGGCTTCCCAGGCCGGAAATGGTGACTCATTAGCATCTGGAGTGTAGAACTCCGCAGAACTACACCCATCAGGACTAGAGAGAGTCTACCTCTGGTACAGGCACCAAGGAAATACCCTGGTTAGGAAAGTTCTAGATACCACTTTCCTTTACTGCCCAGGAATACATGCCATAAAAAGGCTCTGGGTGTGCCAACCAACAGTGCAAGAGGGAACTTTGAGCGTGAACCAGGACCTGTGTGTAGGCCAAGTCAACTTTGCTTCCTCCTGGGGAAACTCAAAGTGGGAGAAATAAAACATGGAAGGCTGCGAAGTCCACCCCCCTCCCCCCAAGGTCTCATCCCGGCTCTTGGCTTTAGGATAAAGTCAAGCAGTGCTCCACAAACGGCTTCTTTATCTGATAAAAGTAAAATTTCAGACTTTGAGCACAGTGTTTCTCGGGCACTCCTGACAGCCTATCCCATAAGGAACCTTTATTTTTCCAGTAAGTTAAGTCGCCCTTGGCATTAACTTCCGTGTGCGTTTCAAATTCTGTTATCTTGGCGGGTTTTGTCTTATTTTGTTTTGTTTTTAGCTTGAACGCAGCATTTTGTGTTAGCTTCTTTTGTGGTTTTGCGGTTCAAAAGAAAAAAGAAAAGGAGAAGTGAAGTCTGAGGTTTCTTCTTTTCCCCTGGACTTCTGCCAAGGTTTTCATATATGCCTCACAGATCCTGCCAGAGGGAAATACCACCCTCCTGAGGCTAACCTTCTACAGCCCACACCCAAACACACATTACTAAACACTAACTAGAAACAGCAGGAAATTCCTATGCATGGCGGAGACAATAGAGACTGCACAGCAACAGGGACACCGAGATGGGGACAGTGACCCACTTTTGTTTCCAAAGCCAGCGGCTATAGATACTTACACCGAACCAACACCCATACACTACCGCTAAAGTTCGCCTCAGTGGACTCGGAACAAACCGGCATCAACAGAGCCACAAACGGCAGCATGTGTGACCTCTCCCTGGGGACACCACCTCCCACTGGTCCCTCCCAGGTGGACAGACCCCACTACTCACCTCTTTGTTCCTGCGGGCTGCATCCAGGGAGACAGTACTGTCGCCTCTGTGTTCACCCTCGCCGCATTCCTGGCAGATACACTGCTGGTGCGTGTGGCAGAAGGAAACCAAAGGGCTGTGGTGGGCAGGGCAGGTGCGCAGATCTTGGTCTTTTGTGGGTTCGGTTAGCTGGTGGCTGTGCAGTTTGCTGTTCTCCTGGTGCGGCCGCAGGTGCTCCTCACAGTAATTCACCATGCAGGTCAGACAGGATTTCACTGCCCTTACTCTGCTGGCCCCAAGACAGAAGTCACACAGAATCTGCTCCTCCTCTTCATCAGGAGCCCCGAGCTCTGCAGGGTCATGACCCTGCTCCTGGGTTTTGTCACCTGGCTTGCTGAGAGGGTCCGCATCTTCTTTTTCTACTGGGATAGCTGACACAGGGTCTGGGCCGAGAGGGGCCAAAGGGTGAGCAGTGACCCCGGTCAGAGGCCCTGGGGCAATCAGATCTAATTCGGCCATCTGGAGGCTCTGCGGGCTAAGGCGTCCTTCCCCGGTCCCTTGGCTCAGGATCTGAGTAGCCCAAGTCTAACCAGAGAGCCACGCCTAGCTGATTGCAGCTGCCCCGAGACATTAACTGTTTCCTCCCTCCGGAGGAAGCGCAGTTACTCAGACAGGACGAGGTTCCTACAGATTGGCTAGGAGCCAGCCACAGTGACAAGGCTCGGAACTGCCTTGCCACTTGGCTCCTGTGTCTGTTCCCTGGTTCAGGCATCTCCTTCCCATTCCTAGCCCAGCCCAGAAACTTCTATTCTTACGGGACTCATTCACCTCCCATAGGCTCTTCCAGAGACCACGTGTGCCTGTGGGACTGGAAAAAAAGGCAAGATTCCTGAGCTCTATTGTAAGCCTCTGCGGCTTTGAGCGTTCCCACAAGCCTTATTTTGCGGTGGATCTCTCTCTCTCTCTCTCTCTCTCTCTCTCTCTCTCTCTCTCTCTCTCTCTCTCTCCTTCTCCCTCCCTTCCTCTCTCTCTCCCCCCTCCCTCTCCCCTTCTCTCCACTCCATACATTTTAAAGGGGTCCAAAATGTAAGGACTTTGATAATAGGACAGCTGCTAATCCTAAATGAGCCACCAGCTTGGTCCTACCTCCACCACAAAAACTGGCATACATACATACATACATACATACATACATACATACATATATACATACACACACACATAGTCAAACTAGCTTTATCTACTTTTAATAACTTGCTTTTATCAGACTTTTGTTTTATTTTAGTTGTGTGTGTGTGTGTGTGTGTGTGTGTGACAGAGTTTGACATCTAGTGTCTTCCTCAATTGCTCTCCGCCTCATTTCCTGAGAGAGGATCTCACAACGAACCTGGAACATGCTAGGTCACCTAGCACAGCGGGCCAGCAAGTCAGAGGAATATTCTAGTCTCTTGCCCCAGTGCTGGGATTACAGATAAGCACCACTGCATATTGCATGGAGCATCATTGCATGGCTGCAGGTGGCCATGCACACCCAGCAAGCACTTTACCCACTGAACCGTCCTCCTAGCTCCACTTCTGGTTGACTTTTAAAACTCACTCATTTGAAAGGCTACCCAGTGGACAGGGTCCTGGCCTTCCACTCTCTGCCATAAACCTCTAACATGTGGGCTTTGATGATAACGGTCGCCTGACTCACTTCTCTGAAACTTGATGGCCTTTTGTTGACATTGACTCATCTGGACCTGAGCAGGTAACTAGAGGGTGACCTTTTGGCATCAGGGAACCAAAACTTCTGCCCTCAGCACATTCTAACACTGACCTGTCCTGAACATGCATCCCACGAAGAGCCATGAAGACCGATTACGGTCCCCTCAGCCACCCTTCCCTAACTCATAAATCCTCACCGGACCCCACCCTCCAGGAAGTGGATCTAATTGTGCTTCTCCCCTTCCGTGCTTAGCTCAGCTGCCTTCAAATATGATTTTTCTCTTTTGCAAAACTCATGGTCTCTGTGTTTGCCACCGTGTGCAAGCATCCTGGTTCTGTAACCACAGGGATTGATGGATGTTTATAACCCTGACCCTCCAGTGTCAGCTTCCAGTGCATTCCAGGAGCTGACTGAGAATGGGCATGGGAAGGGGCTATCGGGTAGATGAGGGAAGACATTGTCCCCTTTCACATACAGCTCTATCCAGCCTTTCTAGGCCATGTACCTTACTCTGTGATTTCCACGAGGAGACAGTTCCAGCTAATAAAAATGATCCTAGATGAGGTGTCCTCATTTCCTCAGGCTGTCGTAACAAAGTGCCACAGACTGACTGACTTTGACGACAGAAATTAATTTCCCGACAGCTCTGCAAGTGTGAGCTCCCATGCGTGGAGATGCCGTGGCCTTCTTCTGAGACTACGCTCCTTGGCTTGCTCTCCCCTGCTCTTCATGCCATCTTCCCTGTGCTTGTCTGTGCCCTGGTTGCTTCTTTTTAGAGAGACATCAGTGAGGCTGAATTAGGGGACCATCCTACCTCATTTTTTTTTCTTAATTACCTGTTCAAAGACCTACCTCCAAAAGCAGCCATGCTCTGAGATAATGGGGGGTTATGACCTCAGTGTGTGAATTTGAATTTGGAGGGTGAGGAGGGGGATGAAGCTCGGGCTAGAGGATGGGATGAGAAGCAAGTGGTTCCTGGGGGGGGGGGGGTGCGGGAAAGAGCTCTTCCAGACATCCACAACAGAAGGATCATTCTAGGGCACCTGCACCCCAGCTTCTGTGCCCCAGAGAAGTTCTAAGTCCCCCCACCCCCAGCACACAATTTGTTCAGCTCCCTATATGAACTCAGGGAGATAGGGGAAACTTTGGAATAAAGAGAGAGAAGGTTGGAGAAGGAGTCCTGGTCCAGTGAGCTCTGGACTTTAGGATTGAGATTGGTCTAATATGGCACCACCATGCATCTCTGCTTCCTTGGGGGTAAACTAGACAGACCCGGAGATATTTCTTGGCAGACCTTGTCAAAAATCCAAGAAATCCACAGGCTTCTCAGAATCACAGTACACAAAAGGCTGCAAACTCATCCCAGATGCAGCCCTGCGTTATTTAAAGACACTATAGAACTAGAGTCTTTAGCCAAGTTCCCCAAGTGTTCTTGTCCCTAAATGTCCCACCCTTTGAAGCTTTCCAAAAGACAATTCCCAGAACCTCATTCATTTCATGGTTTTTATATCTCCAGACAAGAGAAAAAAGAGCCTGCCCAACCAGCCCCAGTTCATTATTAGATACTTCTTCAATACTAACAGATATTTCCAGAATGACCAAGACTTACCAGAAGATGAACTGGTTTTCCAACATGCCTCTCCGTCTCTGACCTCTGTCAGAATGAGGAAGGCAAGTGGTTGCCCTGCCTGCCCCATTCTACAGCCTCAAAGGTGGAAGAGACAGAAGGGAGTCTGCTGTCTCCATCTGGTTCCCACTTGTCTCTCATTCTTTCTCTCATGGTCTCATTCCTACCCTTTCATCTTTCATTAAGGAATTATTTCCTGTCCCCCACCCCCATTCTATGACTAGCACTTTAACACAGCACATGGACATGACCGTCCCTCCACCAATGCCCAGAGTTAACAGACACTGCCCAGTCATAACAATGTAGGAAACCTGATTCTGAGTCCCACCTTCACCTGGTAGAGCATCTGTTTTCTCTAAACTTCAGAACTGAGATACTGACCTAAGCCAAGGCTAGCCAACAGAGCTCTGATTTGGTTCCTAGAGATTGTGCCTGAGCTCCCTTGGGGTGAGAATGACGCTTTGTTTGTGCTATCTGACATAGACATAGATTGGAAGACACTGGTCTCTCTATAGACCTGTCACAGGAGCCATCAAAATGTCTGAATCCTCTTTTTCATTAAGCAGGGTCTTTGGGAGGTATCTGCTAGGCCCAAGCTCTGACCCCACTACCAGGGTCTGGAACGCAACTGTCCAAGCCTTAGATGCCCTTCAACACCTCAAAACCAGAAGTTTGAAGAAATAAAGTCGTGGATTCTCTTATACCCTAATTTCTAATTTTCTGTGTTCTTCAATGACTGCCCCTTCCTTTCCATGAAGATCCGGGACATCCTGACCATTTTAGTCAGTCAGTTAGTTTCTTTTGCTTCCTTACACAGTAACTGGAACTTGAATGTCCCCTAGTGTCTCTGTCTCCATCCCCACTTCTCAGAGGACCCTATCTCCTTTCACACCTAATTATCAAATCATAGGTAAGACAGGGTCCCTCTTTCCCCAAAGCAACACCCAGATTCCACCCCCCCCCCCCCCCCNCCNCCCCCCCCCCCCCCCCCCCGCCTTCTCACAAATGTTGCTTATATTAGTCTAATTTTATTGCTATAAAATAAAACACCCAAGGCTGGATCTTTTATAAAGAAAAGGCCATTGTTTAACTCACATTTCGGAGGCTGAAAGCCAAAGAGCGAGCAATCTCATCTGTTTGGCTTCTGGCCAAAGTCTTTTTAACTGTATTACCGCATAACAAAGCCATACGCAGAAAAACAATATAACAATCCATTAGCCCATTTTTGCAAGAACTAATGAGGATCCCAAGGGAACTACATCACGTTCCAGTGAGCTCGACCTCTCAAAGTCTACTGTCTCCCAGTAGCACACATAGAAGGTAAAGTGTTCGGCGCACGAATCTTTAGGAGAGACACTCACAAAAGCCATAGCACTGCCCCCAGGGCCACCTTCTCCCCCACCCCCTCCTGTCTTCTGCCAGATTCCCAGTCACTTCCCAAAGTGAAGGAAGATTTAAGCCTCCCTTTCCACCCCAACACTCTCTCTGTTCTCAGAAATTCTCTCTGAGTGCTTCTTACCAACTTTGGTTACACCTATGATTCTTTTCATTTTACATTGTTGCAGAGTCCACATAACACAAGACACAAACAATGAAAAACGTATACATCGCAACCATTTCCAGTGCATGCTTCAATAGCATTAGGCAATATGCATCATCTATCCCTGGGGCATTTCATCTTGCACAACTGACTCGCTGCACTCAGTAACCAGTAATTCCCCGTTGCCTCTCCCGCCAGGCCTGAAATTACCATTCTACTTTCTATTCCCGAACGCTCAACTATTACAGGTACAGGTATAGGTGTTCATCTTTTTGTGATTAGTTAGCTCCACTTGGTGAAATATGGTTAGGGTTCATTCGTGTCATAGCATGTACACAGATTTCCTTCCTCACACCTGGTTTCCCATTCACTACAAATATTTCCCTCAAGACTTCCGAGCTGATAATCCTACTCTCTAGCCACATCTACAGATCACTTTGCCTCACAGGGGAAGGTCTCCTTGGCTTCGTCTGAACCCCAAACTCTCTACCTTTTGTAAAATGAAGTGTCTCTCTCATCTAATCAAAGCCACTATAATTTTACATAATTCATAAGAAAAAAACTTGTCACCAGGAAGGTCAGGACCGGGTGTGCTTTTACCATCCTTTCCCAGAATTCAAAGCAATTTCCTGCCCCAGAACTGTGATGACTCACACAACACACACAGCCAATAGCTGGTGGGTAGGTGGTCACACACAGCCAATAGCTGATAGGTAGGTGGTCACACACAGCCAATAGCTGGGAGGTAGGTGATCACACACAGCCAATAGCTGGTGGGTAGGTGGCCACACACAGCCAATAGCTGATGGGTAGGTGATCTGCATGGGGTGTTTTACTCAGAAATGGGGGGGGGGGCAAACAGATTGCAGTGTCAAGAAAACTTTATTCAAAAGCAAGGCAAGAGTGCACAGTAGTAAGGAATAGTGCATATAGTAAGAAATAGTGCATATTAGTAAGGAATAGTGCACATAGTAAGGAATAGTGTGCATGGTAAGGAATAGTACACAGTAGTAAGGAATAGTGCACATTAGTAAGGAATAGATGGTAAGGACTGACAGCTGGGGCTGTTGGAAGAATTACATCTAAGTCACTGCTCTGAACTTGCCGTTTTTCTAGCAACCCCCCATCCCCCACCCAAACCTCAGAACTCTTGAACTTGAAATTGTGTCACCCTTCTGTAAAACAGCCCTGTGTTTTCTGGATCTCCTGGGAATGAGAAAGGGGAAACTTGCCCCTGGCCGAAGGCCTCTAGCCCAGCTTTTCCCCTACATCAAAAAGGTCCTTACTTGCCTTGGCATCTGTTGCTAGAAAAGTCAGGGAACAAAATGAAGACGAGAAGAGGACGTGGAAGGCTTCAGGGATCACTGCTCTCATTTCCAAACATAGATCTTGGAATCGCCCCATCACTAAGCCTCCAGCATCCCTCCCAGGGACAGTGATGGATGCTCCCAGGAAAGAGGGACCACCTCAGGGTGGTACATGCTTTCCCTCCACAGCACAGGAGAAGACTCTTGTGGTGCGGAGGACAGGCTGCCAACAGCACAGGAAGAAAGACAAGCCCTGCCTTGTCTTACTCAGCAAATAGAGCAGAGGCTGGAGATTGCTGGCTCTGGGTGAAGAAAACTGGCTGATGTCAGTTTTGGCTGCTCTTTCAGCTACTGATACCCACCAATCTCAGAAACCACCTGGGCCACTTCCTCCCTGAGCAGTCAGGGATGCTCTCAGCTTCCCTATTATTCCCAGGCTTGAAGGGCCAGGATTAGCAGAAGCCTCATTCTGGATCCTCCTGGCCGAGTCTGTAATGCCCTTAAAACAAAGAGTGACAACTTGGCCCCTACCCCTCTTATACATTCCAGACTCAAGAACGTGGTATTTAAGTAGTACCTCTTTAAAATATTTGAACTGCATTTCGTTGGCTTTCCGTATCACCCTCCACAACAGTGCTAAGGATCATGGTATAATAAGTCTCAAAGTAAGAGCCCAAATAAACTCTTGTTATCTTCACGGATTATGACTAAAACATCAGAACAATCTACACATAAAGAACAAACCAAACATTTAAAAATATGTGACAAATGTTCTCTCCTGCATGGGACATGGCATAGTTTTCAGAGGTGGCACAGACGGAGATCCCAAGTCCCTGTTGTTCAGACTGCCAGTCTTTGGAACTTGGGCAGCACCTAGCCCTCGGTCTCAGTGGTTTCCTCTAATGTTAATGCTTGGTGGGGTGCCATGCACTCCAGGAAGCTGCACTCACCTTCATAAAGGGGAGGATTGCCTCAGACCAGCCAGGGTGAGGCCAACCCTCACCAGCTCAGACAGCCAATGGCCAGGGCAGGTCAGTCTCTCACTGGGCAAGGGCTACAGGCAGCCCTGGGTACAGGATACTGGTTTTGTTTTCACTGATGAGGCCTAGCCCTTCGGAGTCGTAAGGTCTCAGAGAATGGCCACCATGATATTCTTTCTCAACAACTGTAAATAGAAAAACTCTGACTTCTGTCTGTAACACTAAGTAGGGACTACAGGCTCCGAACCCTGAATGAAGAAAGGAAAACAACAACAACAACAACAACAACAACACACACCTGTTTTCATTCTAGGTCCAAAAGCTTAGCATGTGACCAGGGTATTTTCAAGATAAACAACATATTCTCTGCCCTGCCTGTATGCAAGGGTTTTGGCACCAGATGTACGCAAGGGGTGGAGGGGTGCTGACAAGAGTCAAGAGCAGAGAGAGAAAGAAGTAGATTTAGCCGGGCAGTAGTGGCGCATGCCTTTAATCCCAGCACACGGGAGGCAGAGGCAGAGGCAGGTGGATTTCTGAGTTCGAGGCCAGCCTGGTCTACAGAGTGAGTTCCAGGACAGCCAGGGCTACACAGAGAAACCCTGTCTCGAAAGCCCCCCCCCCCCCCAAAAAAAGAAGTAGATTGAACACTGAGCATGGCCAGCAGACTGGACAAGGCCAGAAGTCACCATGAGAAAGAGGAGAATAGCAGAGAGAGCATAGGATAGCGAGGTTAGCAAGGGCAGAGGCTAGAGTAATGAGCACGTTGTAAGAAGGGTGAGCGGCTGGGGGAGGGATGCGCATGAGCTGGAGGGATTTTAGAGTGGAGGAGGAGGGGAGACAGGTGCTAGCATGAACAGGTGTATGTTTATTGGAGTCCCTTTTGCTAGAGGTAAGGGAAAGGATTCTTTTTGGCAGAGGGGAACTGGCTTCACAAGTTCCTGAGGAATTGCGGCTTTTATCTAACTGCCAGAAATCCTTTTTATGGTCCAGCTTGAACTCATATTTGAATATTTACACTACCTTTTGGAGTTCAGGCTTTTAGAATTTCCTTTGGACCTGACACTCTCAAAGTTCCCCCAAAAGGATGACTTACGGCTCAGGAGCCTCAGAAGCTTCATTCTCCACGTCCCCTGGGACACACATGTACTCAAATAGTTTCCAGTCTTGCTTCTTTGTTGAAAGCCGGGTGACCAGAACTGTTTCTGTATTTCTATTCCCCTAGTTGTGTAGGAGAGGAATTACACTCATGGGCTTCCTAGGGTGGAGAACAGCGTAACAAATACACTTAAGAAGAACACACTCCGCCACGGTGCTCAACAGAAACAGTGGGAATCCAACTGGATAAGACTACAGCCATCTTATTTGTGACCACCCAGGAACTCTGCTATATACCCCGACTCTACAACTCTATCAAAATCGTAAGGATTTACTCGTGTGTGTGTGTGTGTGTGTGTGTGTGTGTGTGTGTGTGTGTGTGTGTGTGTAGCAGCCCAGTGGTAGATTGAATCTTAACTGAGATAGGCCTGTAGCTTACTTTTGTCTATTTAACATTAAACCTCTTCTTCCTTCCTAGTGGACCTGCTGCTACCCAAGGCTTCTTTGCCTGGAGGCCCAGTACATTGTACTCTGTGCAGCCCAGGTCAGTTTACTTTGTTACGGGGAGCTCACCAGAGATGACATGGTGTGTAGCCAACTGAAAGTCTTCATTCTAGTCGGCTGGGACCACACTCAAGTGTTCAGGGGACATAGATGTAGCCCAGAGTGTCCAGAACATGGGTTTCTAAAACCAGAAACCACATCCTCGCATCTCGCCCAGGAGCTGCTGGTGGACGCAGAGTTGAGGGTCCTTCATGGACGTAAGCAGCTTGAAGCAAGCCGTTTTAACAGAAGCTAAGATAAGCGGTTAGCTGAAGGGGGGGGGGGTCAACATAAGCAAGCAGTTTTAACAAAGACTAAGATAAGTTAGCTAGAACTGTTGTTAATCCTGCGATTTGCCAAAAACACCAACTCCACCATTTTGAGCCAAATTTAAAGGAAGCATTGATTAAGCATTAAATATTAAACAATGACAAGAGATAGACATTAGTCAGGATCATATCCCTGGAACTTCCCAGCTGAAATGACCCTAAACCACGTGTTGCAGGGGCTTATAAGGACAAACCTATAGGCCACTGTACTTTCCCATGGGGCTTTGTTATTTCCTAAAATCTACAGGTCCCGGAATCCCAGGAAGTTTCCTGGTTCCTGAGCAGGTGCAACTTAGAGGTTAATTTGGGGCATTACAAGCTATCCTGACCTTGACAGCTCTAATGAGCTAGTAAAGGCACTTAAACAAATTTTCCTCCTGGTTAACACTCTCCTTCAGTCAAACTTAGAGCCAGCCTGCCTGTCTGAGAAAAATTCTGCTTGGAGGACTTCGGTTTTAAGAGTGAACTTTGTGTATCTTATGCACAGGTTTTTGTAACAATGTTTATCTTGAACATTCTATAGATTGTAACAATCCACATAAGATGCTCTCAGAACAGCTTCCTTAAGCAATGGTGCCACCACCAATGAGCTGAGAGAACTCAGCCTTCTTAACTACAAGGCCAGGGATGGTGTCTAAGTAATATACCAGCTGTTTCCCCTTTTATCTATAAAACTTCCTTTTGCCTGGACTTTGCTGACTGTGCCAATAGCTTACTATGGCATAAGTTTTCTCCTCAAAATGTTATTTGTGAGACCAAAACAAGAAAAATATGCCTTGAAGATTAGGGGTTCTGCTAGCAGTTGAGACTGTTAGGAGTAAGTTCCTAATTGTTCTCTGTCATGTCCTTGAAATTTTTCTATTTGTAAGAAGTTCCTGTTTGTCCTATTCAGGCCAAGGTTCCTGTTTAGAGCTAAAGAATAAGTTCCTGTTTGTTAAGGAACTTTTTGTGTGTTAAGTCCTTACAATGTTTCTCTTTGTAATTAAAAATAAGTTTCTTTTCTTAGCTCCGGTATAAACTGCTGTGACCACATTCTCATGATGTAATCCTTCAGCACCACTGTATCTTTTTAACAGTTGTCTAATGGCCAGCTTCCTCATCCCTGTGAACACTTTATCACTCATATAAAAGTGAATCAAGAAGCCATCGGGGGGGGGGGGGGGGGGGGGGGGGGGCTGGTGAGATGGCTCAGTGGTTAAGAGCACCCGACTGCTCTTCCGAAGGTCCGGAGTTCAAATCCCAGCAACCACATGGTGGCTTATAACCATCCCTCTTCTGGAGTGTCTGAAGACAGCTACAGTGTACTTACATATAATAAATAAATAAATCTTAAAAAAAAATAAAGAAACATTAAAAAAAAAAAAAAAAAAAGAAGAAGAAGCCATCAGGGGCTTTTCTCTCAAATCCTGACTTCAGATGAGACAGCTGGCTCATCAGTCCCCAGTGCACACCAAAATGCAGCTTTAATTGGACAAATGTGGATTTGATTTTTTTTCTCTCCTCACAATTCTCAGGTTTAACATAGTCCCAGATAAATACCATTCGTTATCCTGGATAATTCCTTTGAGTGGTATTTAAGTTGACTGGTTTTTGGTTTGTTTTTTTTTTCTTTTTCTCTTTTTCAGCACTTGTGTTTGAACCACAGATAGCCTGAAGCACCCTAATGAGGAATATTTGTGCAAAGTCCACATTCTGAGAGTAACAAAATTCTTTTGCCATAAAATCTTCATTTGAGCTGCACCCCCACGGTGTCATTTGTCGTGTGCAGGAGGGAATGACATATGCCAGGAAGCCTGGCTCATAAAGCTTGTACAAGCACGCCTGAGTCTGCGCCCCATGGCTCCTCCGCACATGGCCCTCTCCACTGAGACCCTGAGAGCAGTTCCTTCCCAGCCAGGCCCACTTCTCCTCCAGGCCTAGCTTTCAAAGTTTCCTACCTTCCTTGCCAGACTCAATTCCTGCTCTTCACCTTGGAAAAGATGGTTCATGCTGCCTGTCCTCTGATGTGACATTCCGAACAGGTTCCAGCATTGGAAACGTACCCCACTCCATTCAGTGTCCCTGTGACTCTGCAGGGATGGTAACTGACATTATTATGGACATGTTGGTTGTAACTGCCATCTTGTCCACTAGGTGACCCTGGCAGGCTGTCTAAAAGCCTTTAAGATAAACGGAGCTATTGATAGCTGAGCTTTTCCTACTGGCAACCATACCTCATTTCTTAACTAATAGTTGATGTATTAGCAGTTTTTCAAAGAAGGCCAGTACACTTTAGTTGCCCACAGGCCACCTTTGTCTTCATATGCTATTTCTTGCCTTGGGGCGTGGAGATCTCTTGTATTGCTACGATGTGCTTTGGGCCACAGATCTTATAAACTGTATTTTGTACAATTACGGATTTATCTCCATTTCCCTTGATCTGTTGGCCCCTTTGCCTTTGAGAGATGATTCTCACACTCTATGCTGAGAGCGTTATCGGCTAAGGAAGGCAGATACCTTTAGGGATAGACTCCTTTATTATCAGCTGAAACTTATTGACAAGACAACTAGGCGTGCCCCCGGGCATGCCTGTCCCTGTGACTTGAATCTTCCAAGCCTGAGCTCCATTGCCTTGAACTAAGCACCGTGTGCCAGGTGGCTTCCATCTTCCTAAATCAAAACCTGAAGCTGAGCAGGCTCAGAAATGGGTTGACCTCAAAAGTGTGTGTTCCCTAAATAAAATCCCCTTGCTTCCTTTGTTTTTTGTTTGTTTGTTTGTTTGTTTGTTTGTTTTTTGTTTTTTCGAGACAGGGTTTCTCTGTGTAGCCCTGGTTGTCCTGGAACTCACTTTGTAGACCAGGCTGGCCTCAAACTCAGAAATCTGCCTGCCTCTGCCTCCTGAGCGCTGGGATTAAAGGCGTGCGCCACCACGCCCAGCTCTTGCTTCCTTTGTTAAGGGACAGCATTGCTCTGGGAATAACTCCCAGGCTTCCCCTGACCTGCTGCAGTCATGATTCTTTCTCTCCTCTTCTGTGTCTTGGCAAAGCCTGTTTTTGTTTCATTTGGTGGTGGTTTAAATATGCCTGGCCTAGGGAGTGGCACTATTAGAAGGTGTGGCCTTGAGGGAGGAAGCGTCACTGTGGGTGTGGGTTTTAAGACCCTCATCCTAGTCTGGAAGCCAGTCTTCTCCTAGCAGCCTTCAGATGAAGATGTAGAGCTCTCAGCTCCTCCTGCACCATGCCTGCCTGGATGCTGCCATGCTCCCACCTTGATACTAGACTAAACCTCTGAACCTGTAAGCCAGCCCCACTTAAATGTTGTCCATATAAGAGTTGCCTTGGTCATGGTGTCTGTTCACAGCAGTAAAACCCTAACTAAGACACACTCTCACTAAGGTATGAATCCGTGTATTCAGTCACAGGAGGATTCACTTCTAACATGCATGATCATGTGCAGCCTTCATTTCTAACAGGTTAGCTGTTGTCATGAGACAGGGCATTTTCATCAGAATGCAAACCACATTGTGTGGTATTTGTAACCCATTAAAAGGATATGGTAGGTCCCAGCGTATGCCTCTGACAGATCCCTGGTTGTGAGATGACAGACCCAAAGTGAAAGTTCAAGTCAGATGGGTATTTTGCAAGCATATATGTCTGTGTGCTGCATATATGTGTGCCTGGGCAGAATATTACTTGCATCAAAACCAAGTTGCCTTTGGGTTGATTCCCTCCAGTTTTCAATGGAAATCACAGAATCCAGTCTTGGAACAATGACATTTTGGGAGTTTGTAGTGGCTATTCCTGGTTGTCAACTTGA
>NC_034603.1:30775813-30825064 GCF_900095145.1 Mus pahari | reverse complement strand
CTCCCTCTCCCTCTCTCCCTCCCTCTTTTCCTCCCTCCCTCCCTCTCCTTCGACTGCTTGCCCTGTGGGACTGAGCAACTGCTAGATCCTTGAACTTCCATTCACAGCTGCCACTGACCATTGTTGGGAATTGGACTGCAGACTGTAAGTCATCAATAAATTCTTTTACTATACAGAGACTATCCATAAGTTCTGTGACTCTAGAGAACCCTGACTAATACAGGGTTCCTTTGAACTTTTTAGTTCCTTTTATCTTCCGGAATTTGAGGGCAGCTGTGACCTTGAAACATGCCAGAGTCACGACCACCACTATTACCACCAACCGACTCATTATCACCACCACCACCACCACCACCATCACCACCATTGCTAAGTACCCCTCTAGGGCAGAGACCATGTTGAGCAATGAATATACATAATCACTTTGACATAAAGTTTTACAAAACAGAAAATAGATGAGATAAAGTAAATGTCCAACTGACGTGACACAGTCAGGCTTTAAAAGTACACTCATTGGCCAGGACTATGGCTCAGTTAGTAGAATACTTAAGAGAAGTACAAGAAGCCCACAGTTCCATCCCTAGCACTGCATAAAACCAAGCACGGTGGCACATGCCTGTAATCCTAGAACTCAGGGGACACAGGCCATCGGATCAGAAGATCAAGGCCGTCTTCCGCTACATATCAAGCTCAAGGCTAGTCAGTTCAGGGTGGATATTATCCTGGGTGGCAGGGCGACTGCTGGGCTTCTTGGTTTTCAGTAGAGAACAAGCTGCTCGCTCACTGGGAGGTTTGGAAAGTTTATTTTGATGGATGAGTCAACAATGTCCATCCCTCATTTGCTCTCTGCACCTCAGCTCTGATTTCTCGGGAGCCTTCTTCTCATCAGGAGGACACGTGAACAACACTGCCCCAGAACGAGCACCTTCTCTTATTTCTGGAACATCTTCCCTCATTTCCCATTCCCTCCTGAGCATGTGCATTTATCCCTGAAGCAGGTCTGGCACGACAGGAAACACTACCAAGTACTTCCAAGAGCCTGTCTCCTCTCTAGCCACACCACTCCTTTATTTATTTCACATCTGTGGGGTGCTTAACGCTGGGTAAAGTGGAGACACAGAAACAAGCCCAAGTCCCTGCCCAGTGGCACACTTGCCATCTTGCGTGGACAAGAGCCACCTTCTTTCTAACAGTGGAAATCTCCGTCCGGCCACAGTAGCCTTGTGCAGTCATGAAGGCTAAATCAGTAAGCTGAGAGTTGTGGAACAAAAAAAAATGCAAAGAACACCAGTAAAGTTGTTCTACTAGTAGACTAATCCTAAACAACTGATTGTTTATTTTAAGACTTCAAAATATAAGAAATGTCTTCAATATTCCAGCTGAAAGCCTCCTGAAATACTGGCCTAAACACATGACACCCTCCCCCAAAAAGAAATGGGTTCTCCCTACCTGATGCTACAGAATGAGTGTAAGAACAGGACTCCAGTGACCCGTTTATTCTTCTTGTCTGGCTCTGGGGGACTAATGCTTTGATCAGCCCAGGGACAGTACTGGATCGTGAGTCCACTAAAAATCAGTTTCTGGGTGAAGTTAAACTCCTGAGACAATGGTCAAGGGAGTCAAACAGGTTCCGTGGGTCACATACCTACAGCAGCCTCCCGCGTAGCATGTGCCACCATGCCCAGAAAAAAACAAAAACAAATCCCAACCTGTTATTGGCAGGTGTCATGAGGTGGCTCAGAGATGGTTTCTATAAACAGAGCCACCATGATCTGGGAGTTGAGAGACTTGGGTCTGCAGACCAGCTCAGCCAATGAGAGTGTGTTTGGGGAACTAGATAATGAATAGATAATCTTCAAATGTGGCCACTCAGGCTGTCCTGACCTACGTGGCCATCGCCTTTCAGCCCATTTTCGTGCTCCCACCCTCTGACCATTAAAGGTGAGAAGCTCTTTGAAGTTCAAACGGAGGCTGTTTCTCCTTCTCAACCTGTTCTCAAGATCTCCCTAGGTGAGCTCATACATTTCCAAAGCTTCCATATACCTGGCTCGTAAATGGGAGGTCTGCAACCCCCACTCTCAGATCTGTACATCTAAGGACTATTCATTTAAGCCGTGAGCTTTAATCGCATTCCCAAGATTAAACTGCAGACCTTCCCTGATCTTTCCACAGTGTGCCACTCACAGTTCACAGAGTTTCCCAGCAGCTCCTCACCAGACATGCAAGTAAACCTTAGAGCATTTCTCATGGTGATTAGAATGAGAAGCCTCCCCACCACCCCCACCCCTATGTACTCGTAAGTTTGAATACTTGATCCCCAGTTGGTGGAACTGTTTGGGGAGGATCAGGAGATGTGGCCTTGCTGGGGGTGTGCTTTGCAGTCTCAAAAGACCATTCCCAGGGTTCTCTTCTCTTTGCCTTGTTGTGGGTGTGCATCAAGATGGGAGCTCTCGTCTGTACCTTCTCTCTGCCATCATGGAATCTAGCCCTCTGAAACCATGAGCCCAATTAAATGCTCTCTTTTGTAAGATTCTTGGTCATGGAGTTTGCTATAGCAATCGAGAAGTAAGTAAGACGCTCATTCTTCCCTTCCTCTCCTAACCTGATTCCACTCCATCACCGTTTTCTGTCCCAACTATCTCCAAAACCATCACCCTTTATATTTCCATAGCCATTACTGCAGCCTAAGTTACCACTGTCTCTTGTCTGAATTATAACATCATCAGCCTCCAGGCAGAAGTCCTGCACAGACTCACTTTGTGCCCAGAGAGTAGGGGAGAGGATGAGGTCAAAATTGGGATATGAAAGAAACCAGCACCATAGAAAGACTAGAACACACACACACACACACACACACACACACACAAGCTACACGTAACAGGATAGAGCATATACCAAAAATTGTGTGTTATGCAAATGATCCAAAAGCCCATGCATGCTTCGATATAAAAATCACAATCTGTTATAGCCATTGAGCTTCTGACCTTTTATGGCCCACTTCCCCTCTTAAGAATATGTTCTTTCCTTTTCTATCATTTATCTATGTGCCCCTTTCCAAATTCTTGTTACCATGCAGAGGGATCTGGAAAGTCCAGCGTGTACCTATCGGACCCCCACACCTACCTATAATGACTGGCAGCCAAGAGATAAAGTTTATGTTCCTAATTTCTTAAAACTTTCTAGTAATTCCAGGGAGACCTAACAGAGCTTGGAATGTTTTCCTTTTTTTTTTTTTTTTCCTTTCTAACAAGCAGACTTCTCTCCACACTAATCTACCCCTTCCTCCCTCCCCAGGGCACGGAGAAAGGCTGGCAAGGGCCTGCACTGGAAGCAGTGACAGCAACCCAGTGTGTTTGGGTCCCATCCCTTCCTTATCATGCATGGCTTACTGGCCACACAGTGAGGCAAGGAGTTGGAATTCAGTATATTGAGACCTACAGTAGTACCAAATTAAACTACTCAAACTGACCCAGGCATCGGCAGCGTGTTCCTCGCTACCCACCCCAGTGTTCAGGGTTCCCAAATGAAAGATACACGTAAAAGACACATGCACAGCCTTTAGATTCTGATATGCCTAAAACAGCTCAATGGCTGGGTCACTTCCTAACCTCCACATGGCTAATCAACCTCCCTCAATATTCCCAAGTTATTACTTACTAAAGTCTACATTCCATCTTTGCAGCCCTGGACCCAGTCAGGCAGCCCTCTTCCCAGGCTCCTACCTGGCAGCTTTGCTCTCTGTCACGCACCTTCTCAGGCGTGGTGTCTTTCCTCTCTTTCTCCTGGCATATCGGATCCTCTTCCTCCTCCTCCTTTCTCTCTGTCCCTAGCCCAGGAATCCTACAAGTCCCGCCTCTGTCTGCCCTGCCCAGCCATTGGCTGCCAGCAACTTTACTTACCAATCAGAACCAACTGGGGGGCAGGGTCCCTCAGTGCAGACCTGCAGATTCTTGTGCAAAAAAAAAAAATGGGGACCCGAATAAACACAATATAAACATCATTAGGCCAAACCTACTATAGAGACCCTCACGCCATCCCTGTTGCAACAATGGGAAGATATACACATTGTTACACCCAACGCAAACACACGCACAACCCAAGACATCAGTCAAAGATGGTGATGCCCACATGGAGGATGCCAGCCCAAAGAAGGTAGCACCCATGCAGAGGCACTGGGTTGGCCAAGCGCCACCTAATCCCAGACTTTCTTATGCTGCTCACCCATCTCCACATCTTCTTTCTTTCCTCCCTCTCTTCCTCCCTCCCTTCCTCTCCTCCTCTCACCTTTCTTGGGGCACACAGGAATGACTGACAGGATTCAGGGACATGGAAAGTAGTAAGCTGACATCCATGGGGATCTCTCAGAGGCTCATCCCTACTCATCCATGGGGATCTCTCAGAGGCTCATCCCTACTCNCATCCATGGGGATCTCTCAGAGGCTCATCCCTACTCATCCATGGGGATCTCTCAGAGGCTCATCCCTACTCCACCACAGACTCCCTGTAGTGGAAGAGGCTGCATCTGCCCCATGAACAGAAGCACCAGGACAGTGAAGGCTGTAAGGTCCCCACATCTAGTAGTTTTGTGAGCTTCTCTTGACAAGGGCCCCAATATTCACCTCCAACCCTCTAGTGTCATCTTGTGGGGAATGGGATTCAGAGTCTGAGGCTCTCTGCCTCTGTGGGCTGTGGGGACTAGAAGAGGGACATAGGCAATGGGGCAGCTGAGGGGCACCTGGGCCCTGCAATGGGACATGTGAGCTGGGTAATGGGGGTTTGTCCTTTCCAGCATTCATAGTTGATCCTGCTCCATACTTCCTGACTGCCATCGTGGGTAGTCACACGGTTTCCTCCTGGTTCCTAATGTCCTGGCTGTTCCCATAACCTTCTTGCTCCTTTTCTATAGATTGGCCTATCCTGGAGATATAGACTTAACCTCAACAGATAGTCAGAGGTTCTGAGCAGAGGGCAGGAGATCCATTGGCAATTTAACTTGGATGGCATCTGGGACAGGCCAGGGCCATTTGTGTAGGGAAGCTCTTCTCCAGACCTAGTGACTCGGGCCCTTTTAGAAACTCTGAGGAGAAGGACTTTACTTCCCTGTGGCAGAAGAGATGATTTCAGAAATGCCCATAACAGGGACTTGCATCCCATGGTTGTGAGACTTGGACCCAGGAGAGGCAACATGGGTAAGTGGTTTAAGTTCTAACTGTAGGATGAGTGAGCCCCCGATGGCTGTCTGCTCAAATGAGGGCTTCTGCTTTGCAGAATATGTTCAGGTTCACGCAGAATGCTTATGACGGGGCTTCCTGGCAACTCCACCATGGAATGCCTTAGGATGTCTTCCCACTGCAGAGACCCTTGATTTCTTGAGTCTCCCTTTAGGATTCCCACAGGAAATTCACCTTTAGTCCCCTTGAACACCCCACCATGGTGCCTAGGAAGATAATGCCACAGCAGTATAAAATCTTGGATGGTGGAGAGTCTCGTGGCAGGGATAAAAATTTGTATCAAGAGAACTGTTGATAATGATAAAAATCAGGAAGGCTAGTCAAGGAACTAGGTTTAGCCTAGGAATCTAGAGAAAATTAGCCCACTATTTTTGGCTATAACATAAGCTGGGTAGTGGGGGAGTTTGGATAAAAGATTGGAATGCTTAAACCCTAACGCTGTCGTGGACCTATTTTGTAGGGGAAAATGTGGCCTGAGATGGTTTAAATTCTGGCTGTCATGGCCCACAAGCAAGTTGGGGGTGTCACACCAATGAGTATCAAAGAAGACACCTCTAATGTCCTTGATGACCTCAGCTTGTATCAAACCTCATATCCCAAAGGAGGAAAATGAAATACCTTTCCCACCCCCTAGAACCCTAACCTATCTACTATATATTCTCTCATCCACACCAAATCGTTCAGAGATGCACGTCGAGACCAGAAGTTGACCTTGGATGTCTTCCCTAGTCACTTTCCATTTCAGTTTACTGAGACTTGGTCCCTCACAGAACCCAGAGCTCTCCAATCCCACCTAGTCTAGCCAGCCAGCTTGCACCAGGGGCTCCTGTCTCCGCCTCCCAAGTGCTGGGATTGCAGGTGGGCTGCCAAACCCACACAGCTTTACCTGTGTGCTGAGGCCCAAACTCCGGTCCTCCTGCCTGAGCAGCCAGTGTGTCTCATCTCTACAGCTCTTAACTCTAGCTTTTGCGCTGGCTTAGCCCTGAGTTCTTGCTTCTCCGCTAAGGAGGAAAGGGGTGTCTAGGAGGAAACTGGAAAACACGCGTACAGTCTCCTGATCATGTGGTCAGAGTGCAGATGTGGCCCTCCCATATATGTAACCCACTGCCAAGGATGTAACCCAACACGGACAGACATAAGAAGATGAAGGAGACCTTCCCCGCAGGGTTGAACAGTTTCTAACAAAATAGTACAAATTCTGTGGCCATTTCATTTTTTACATCTTTTAGCTAACTAAAAGTACTAATCTTTATATGCCCAGTTCAAAGTGTGGGGTATACATGCACAGGTGCGTTTATACAAATATGAGTACACTAGGTTGACTTTTAACTTACACTTGTAACATTAGGACTGAGAGCTATTGCCTTCTCTGCCTGTGCTCTTCTCTTTAAAAAACAAAATGTAAAAAGTAAAAATAAGTTTTTCAAGATTCTTATTCCAGCCAATTTATAACCCCCAAAAAGGTAACGTGACCATTTAAAGCCAAGCAGTTGCTGTCCACTCAGCTAACCTTAGTGGTGGTCAGGTTACACACTGTGTCTTTGGGATTTACATTTTCTACTTTGATTCTGTTAAGTCTTTGGAAGTCCAGTTTTAGAATCAAAGATTGATCAATGCTGCTAAATAATAATAAGATCATCAGTGTCACTTTAAAACTATTGCTTCTCGGCCTTTTGGCTAAGATAAAGTATGACTATAAAACTGGTAAATGACAGATCTCAAATTCACAGAAGGTTTTCATTTAAATGTTTTTAATTTTTTAAAAATTTCGTGCGTGAGATTCACCTGCGTATATATAAATGACCCCATCCCTGAAGTACCCACAGAGGCCTGCAGAGGGAGTTATACTCTAGAACTGGTGTTCCAGACCATGGTTTGCAGCCATGTAGGTGCTGAGAATCAAATCAGGTGCTTTGCAAAATCTGTATGTGCCTGTAAGTGTGTGTGTGTGTGTGTGTGTGTGTGTGTGTGTGTGTGTGTATGTATATGGCTTTATGTATATAGGTTGTCAACATGTACTTATGTTTGTACATTGTTTACCTGGCGCCAAATTGACTTGGAAATTAGTTTCCACATACATTGAAATAGCTAAATTAGCCCACATTAATTTTAGTTTCTAGTGTAACCAGAGTTTTGAGACTAAAGTCTTGGAGTCTGATAGTCGCAGGCCCAGCTCCAGCATACTTGCATGAGTTTTAAATTTAAAATAGAAATGTTTAAGACAGAGGATGAGCAGTATATAAAATTGGGCAATCGTGGTCAGGGTGTTGTCTGGTTAATCACTGTCTCAGTTCTGGTTCTGAAACATGGTTCAAGAAATTTCTATCACTTGAGGAGATAAACGGGTTCTCAGGAAGTCACCGTTCTTGTTCCAGGGCACGGCTTTGCAGGCACAAGTCACTGTTTTTATCTCTCCTAGGATCCAAGACGAGTCAGTTAAGATAATGGCTCACTCTGTGCGTCACGTGCAAAGGGAGGCAGTGAGCTCAGAGGAAAGGAAATGGCGCAGAATGAAGCCAGGGACCAGAGTTCCATCCAGCCCTTTGGTGCACACAAATGACGAACAAGTGCTTTTTAAGCAAAAGCCATGTCCAAGAACATGTCATCAAGGCACTTAAATATCAAATGGATTAGTTGGTTTAAAGTGTCGGTAAGGAGAAGGGAAGGAAGGAAGGAGAGTGAGGGAGAGGTGGGGAGACGGAGGGAGGGAGAACCACTACCATGCTCTGCTGGATTCTGGACACAGTTATTTTACTTAAATGGTTGTTTTACTAAAAAAAGAAATGCTCTGGGGCTAGAGAGATGGCTCTGTGGTTAAGAGCAACAACTGCTCTTCCAAAGGTCCTGAGTTCAAATCCCAGCAACCACATGGTGGCTCGCAACCATCTGTAATGAGATCTGACGCCCTCTTCTGGAGTGTCTGAAGACAGCTACAGTGTACTTACATATAACAATAAATAAATCTTTAAAACAACAACAAAAAAAAAACTTTAAAAAAAGAAACACTCTCTAATGACAAATAAAATAAAAAAGGAAATATCAAATAAAAAGCAGACAAAAGTTATTGGTTTTGGAAATTTTTGATACAAAAGATTCAAGAAGAAAGGGTAGTGCTTTGAGATGAAAAATCATTTTAGATAGTAGCTTTGTCCTTAAAATAAAGGATTGATGTCAAATGGGAATAATAGAAAGAAAAGAAACTCAGAATACTTAAGCACACTTACACAAGTCCCAGGTAAGTCTCAGAGAAGATCTGTGAAAGATAAAACTTAAAGACACATACATGTGATCACATTTACTACAATTAAAGGTCATTATTTTTTTCCTATAATCAAATATTTATCGTTAGATATTTCTTTCATCAGCCAGTTTGCTCCGGATATTAGGGGAAAGCTGCAAACTGTGGCTTTTGGAGTTCCTGACAACAGAGATAAAACAAAAGATAATTCAAAAGACCCATGGGGAATGGTATAAACCCAGAACAAGACCAATTTATAAACTTATCCCTGGAAAAGCTGTATTTCCTCAGGTAGATTACAACCTACCACCTCAGAGAGTCCTCGAACTGAAGAAAGAGGAACCTAAACAGACGATGCTTATCATGTCTGTGGAAAGCCAGGAAACTAGAAATGAACTGCTCAAGGTAAGGTTATAAGGAACGGGGCTTCCTCACAATAAAGACTCACCATAAGGAATGACGTCACACTTCTGAAGGGAAGCTATGCCTCTGCGCCCTTGACTGCCTTTGAAGACTGACGCTCTAGCAAGTTGAGCAGAGAAGGCCATCAAGGCACTTCAGGTGACTCTTAACATGATATAACATGAAAGAAAAAGGTTAATTTTCTTTACAATGTTGGAACTTCATTTTCTGCTCTGACGATAGCCCAGAGCCCCTTACAAAATGAGCAAGTATTGTAAGCCGTATGGGTGGCAGTGTGCTAAAGTGTAAGATGCTATTGTGTCAACCACATTCTTGGGAAGTGTATTAGTCAGGGTTCTCTAGTGTCACAGAACTTACAGATAGTCTCTATATAGTAAAGGAATTTATTGATGACTTACAGTCTGCAGTCCAAATCCCAACAATGGTTCAGTAGTAGCTGTGAATGGAAGTCCAAGGATCTAGCAGTTGCTGAGTCCCACACGGCGAGAAGGTGAAAGAGCGAGAGCCAGACTCCCTTCTTCCAGTGTCCTTATATGGTCCCCAGCAGAAGGTGTAGCCCAGATTAAAGGTGTGTACCACCACACCTTTAATCCCAGATGATCTTGGACTCGGAGATCTCCCTGTCTTAATCTTCTGGATTCAATCACCACTGTGTCTCAAGATCTCCATACCAAGATCCAGATCAGAAACTTCTATCTCCCAGTCTCCAGATTAGGTTCACTGGTGAGCCTTCCAATTCTGGATTGTAGTTCATTTCAAATATAGTCAAGGTGACAACCAGGAATAGCCACTACAGGTAGCATCTTACACATTGCTCAAGCACAAGGTGTGACACTGGGAGTCCTCACCCAAAAGATACTAATTCAGTCATGTACATCTTTTGGGGGACATTAATCCTTTCCAGGATAGTATCCCCAGTCCTTAATCACCTCCCACTACTTCCCTACTAAAAAGTTCCACTGTCCCTGAAAAGCCCAACACCTGGGGACTTACTCCAGCCTTGGCGGACACACCATAACACCATGAGGAGCATCATCTATGTCTACTGCTGTCTTGTGATTCTTCCTCTGGGGTGTACATATCGCTGAGTGGTTTTTTTTTTTGTTATTTTGTTTTGTTTTGTTTTTTGAATCCATGCAAGTTCAACCCTCCAATTCCCAAACTCCCTGCCCAAAAAGCTTGAACCTCTCCAGACTTTTGTATTCTCTATTGTAAATAAAAGGCTACATGTTTGAAGCCCCTCTGCCTCTATGGTCCCTCTATGGAAATGATGCACTGTAGAGTCTCCATACCTATTGCAGTATAAGAATTGTCCGTATCAAGGATTATTCTGTATACAGTTAAGTTGGTGTTACTGGAACCGATTTTTTAAAGCCATACACAGGAACCTTCTACAGATGACTTCGGGTAATCTGGCCATACTCTGATACAAATTCATAGTCACTTTCCCCCTTAAATGTTTTATAAAAGTGTTGGCTCATTCTACTCTAGCACTTCCACTGAGAACAGGAGATGGGAGTTCCTGGGACAGGCTGCCAGTTTCCACACAACTCCTAAAAAGAAATAGTTGCAAGTTCAGCTTCCAGGAAAGAGAAAAGGAAGCAACTGAATAAGAGGAAAGGTGGGGAAAGGAAACAGGTGTCTTCCCTAACAGAAAATACACTATTGGGCAGATATTTAAAGAGAAATGGACACATTTAAGAGTTTAACCTCATATTTTGATGTCTGGCCATCAACAGCATCGGAGTATCCATCCTTTTCTCTCCACTTCTCCCACCAGAAATTGGATGCTTAAGGAAATTCAGGCCTGGAGCTGCAGCTCAGTGACACTTGCCTAGCATGTACAAGGCTCTAGAGTCAATCCATGCAGCTCTCAGATAAATAATAAGTAAATGCTGGCAGAAGACATAAATCCTTAAGCCTATCCATGACACACTCTCAGACTACCCCTGCTCCAGCCACTAAAAAGACACACCCAAACCTACTCTTTGTTCCTGGCATTCTGGGCCAGCTTATATATCCTCACTCTCCTTAGACGTCCTCTGAGTACACTTAGAAGTGAAGTATACCAAAATGTAACAAGGTAAAGCCACCATAGCTGACCACAGGAAGAGATGTGCTGTGGGAAATGACGATGTATTCACACAAAGATCTAGGGGAAGGTAGTGTTGGGACAAATTAGCCATGCGCATCTAATCTGGTTCTTCTATAAAGCATAATCTCCATCAGCACAGGAAGGAACAAGTGCAATTCTTTAGACATAGATCACCAAGGGCCATTGCCTCCCTCTGAGTTTCTTTCTCCCAATGGATCTAATGAGTCTGGAGCACAATGGGGCGTCCAGTAGGAACCCAGTGGGAATGAAGGAAGTAGAGGAAATGGGGTGTCTTCATATGGAAAGATGATGATGGTCACAGAGGGAGAAGCGGTGGAAGAGACAGGGAATGTAGGAGCAAAGACAGACGTGGAAGAGGGTACAGAGCATAGTAGAAACAAAGAAATGAGCACATTGAAGAGTTGCATGTAACAGTAGGATCTGGTGATTAGATGGCGAGAATCAAAAGTTGAATGTATTCTGGTTCTAGCGTATGCAAATGGTGCACTGGAGTAAATGAACGCACAGAGGTGGGGTTTTTTGGACACAGTGAGTTCAAAGTAGGTGGAACTTAACCACAGGCCCTTGAGAGTCCAACTTTTTTGACAAATGAACTTTTTTTTTTCCTTTCAAAGAACTTACTGCTCAGGTGTGTGGAAACTGGCTCAATATTTTCAGCTCTGCTCATACACGTTTTTTACGATTGCAAAATAGATGGAATACAAGACCATTGGGATAGATGAGAGTGCTACCTGGATCCTGCTCTGAATCTACAGCTTTCATATCGTTTGAAGACAAAAGATGAGTTTAAGGAGGGCAAAACCAAGGCTAAAAGCCACACACACATGCCAACAGTAAAGGAATTTGGACTGAAGCTACATAGACGTAATTGTGCAGACAAAGGTGCAGAGACAGACACTCTGTCTCCCACATCCCAACCTTCCGGTACTGCGGGATACCACGCACGATGCACCCTTTTCTCTCGCGAGAGGGAGAGATCCCGCTGTGCCGCTGAGCCACTCGTGGTCCCAACCTGCCAAGAAAGAGGGGTCTGGCAGCGCGCAGGTGCTTCTGGGAGTTGTAGTTCCTGGATTTGCCCCACAAAATGTCACGCATGCGCGACTCAGAGCAAACGGGAGAAGTTCGTAGCCTTTGTCAGGCCTGGGATGGGAGGTGAGTTTCTTGGTGGGATGCTGCGGTCCTCAGTTTACCTCGGCGGTGGTCCAGTGGTTGTTCTCTGCCAGGTGGGACTGGAATTTGTAGTTCTTGAGCTTCGTCCCCTTCCCTCCCCGCCCCACGAGCGGTCTGGGACCCCAGTGCAGACTGGAGAGCTTAACGGATCTGGAGGGGTTGTCTGTGCCCTCTACTTCTCAGGCACTCAGTCCCCTAGGGGACAGCTCCAGGAGCCAGAAACAGACAGGTGAGGACTCGGATTCAGGATGCTTTCCCTGGTTTCCAGGTCCCACATGATCTGAGCGACACTCTCTACAGAGCCCAAGAGGGAAGAAGTCCTTCGAGGCTCCGTGGACTGCTGACTTCGCTAACCAGAGAAAAGCAGGGCCTTGGGGGCATGGAAGAGGTGGTGATCATGGAGACGAGTTTGGCCGAATTGCCTCAGAAAAGAGGTAGAATTGCTCCTGGGTTGGTGTGCATCATGGAAGAGTGGAAATCTTCCTTTTGAAGGGGAAACCCACCGTTGTCGTGGGTTAAGTGGTTCTTGGGCAATGATGGCAACTTGTCAACGCTATCTTGAGGATAGGTGGGCTCTGAGACGTTGCAGGACTTACTATGGGTCAGTCCCTATTCCACTTAAGTGCACAATGGACCCACCAGTGCGGACATTGTCACAGTGTAGTCACAAGTTCTTCCAAATTACTGCCCCATCCTGGTTTCCATCGTGGATCCAAGAATTCAACTTTGTAGTTCACAAAAAAAAATATTTTTCCATACGTTATCCCACTTTATCCATAGTTACTGTGTGTGCTGTTTCAATACAGCACTCTCACGACCTGCTTCCCAGGCACGGAAGGTAGGGGCTGACTTCAGCACTAGGAGACCAGTGTGTCTTGAACTTCCCTCGGCGACCTACTGTGCCAAAATTTCCTCCAGGGGTCCTTTTTAGATTGCTAAATGTGACCTCGACCTCGACCTCAACCAATCAGAATTTGGAGGTGAGATCTAGCAATCTCCGCCTTAAGGAAGCTTTAAAGGGATTATTTTTTTCAACCATTGAGTCTACTTTAGGTAGATTATAATGGAAATTTACTTATTCTAGTTTGTAGACCACAGAGTTCTGTTTGAGGGGATGCATCATGAGTAGAGCAACTGAATTCAAGCCCAGAGGAGCAACGTGCCTGAGCATATTTTACAGTACTGGAAAGTAGCAGCTTGTTTTGGATTCCTTGTTAACAGGGAGTGTATCTGGTGGAGGGGTTTAGATTATACTGAGTAGAGAGCCAGGTCCAGACCCAGTCCCTACCACTTTCTTGCCCTTTAGCTCTGTCTTCCCCGGATTCTCTCCTTTCCCACGAGAAGAGTGCAGAAGGAGACGTGGCTGCTCTGAGACTCACAGCCAGATCCCAGGTGAGTCTCCATGGGGTTACTGAGATCAAATCCCACCTTGTGTCTCAGAGCACAGATGCACTCCCTTTGAGATGTGGCATTTCTTTGTCCACAGAGCCCATCTAGAGACCTGAGTTCTAATTCTAAGGAACCAATGGACTCAGTAGGAAATATTTTCTGCTTACCCATAGTACCTCTCTTCTCCATCTAGTATTTCTTGTCTCTCTACAGGCAGGTAAGCCACATTTCTCTTCTTTCCCCAACTCTGCTAATTTCTGTATTTGGTCATGTGGAAAGCTAATTTAAGGGTCATATAGTATATACTTCTTAAAACTTGCATTTCTCTAAGAGAAGCAGCACACATGAGGCTGTAAATAGGAGCTTCAGAAAACACCTTAAATGCTGAAGAGATGAGAATAATAATAATAATACCTACTCAGTTAAAACTTAGATATGGAATAGTCTGTGGTTGTTCTAGTTACAGTGTTCATACTGCATTCTGCAGCCCCAAAATCCCTCAGTCAGCCTCTTCTCGATATGTTTGTAAAAATGACTTCTGGCCCTTTTTGGACTTTCTGATCTGCCCTGTGAATCTTGCAGACTTAACCGCAGAGGCTTACATGCCATCTGAAGATACCCATCTTACACTGGCTTCTGCAAAGAGGTGTCTTTACTGACCAAACTAACTGGCTAGATAAAGGATTTAGGCAGTAACATAGAGAGCTAGCATGTCCATCTTGTCAACTTTTTTCTAAAACTCTGTGAGTTTTGCCCATGAGCAGGCTTTTTTTTTTTTCATGGCATCATCAAACAAGTGTAAGCTTACATCGCTAAGGTGGAAGGTTAGGCGTTCTCCTGCTGCTTATATTAATTCTAGCATTATATAAAGAGCCATTTTCTGCACCATTATTGATGTTGACCAGGTGTAATTGTTCGAGGAGTATAGCTGTGCGCACGAATGTAGACACATTCCACCTGTAACTCCAAGATGGAATCAGTTGTATCTGATGCCTCCCAGGCCTAAATCACCCAGCACAGAGGGACAGAAAAATCGGGGTACAGATACCAAAAGAAGAGCGAGTAGTTTCCATGCCTGGATACTAGATTGAGGGCTCTTATGTCATCATGGTGGATTGGATCTTTTATGGATATTTTTAAAGTCTGTTCTTTTTTAATGTTATTAGATTTTATTTAATGCTAATACTGGATATTTTGTGTTCAAATCTATCTGAGTTGATTGGGGTTTTCTCTATCTTTTTTCTTTTTTTTTTTTAAAGATTTATTTATTTATTATATGTAAGAACACTGTGGCTGTCTTCAGACACTTCAGAAGAGGGTGCCAGATCTTGTTACGGATGGTTGTGAGCCACCATGTGGTTGCTGGGATTTGAACTCAGGACCTTCGGAAGAGCAGTTGGGTGCTCTTACCTGCTGAGCCATCTCACCAGCCCTTCTATCTTTTTCTTACCAAGTTTAGAAAATATGTATATTAATTTTAGCTCTCGCTGATTTAATAAGCAGCACAGAATATGGATAGGTATAGGCTTGATAAGTTTCCTCCCCTTATCTCCTTCTACAGAGGATAACTGTCTGGTGATTACAGTACTGAATCCAGATAAAGTTTCAGCTTTTATCCTGTAATTCTCTTTATGAGTTTGTTCTGATATGTTTGATATGTTCTGATATGTTTGATATGATCTGTGTGCTCTTCTCTTGTATTTATGTGTTTTTAAAATACATTTTCAAGAGTGCCATGCATCTCCCAAGTGGTTAGCCATTTAAGACTGGGCTTGGCATTTTGCTCCTATTTCTGTTTTTATGTTCCAGTATAATTTGGCAGTTACCATCAGCTATGGCTTTATTATATTCCTATTGAGAAATTTACTAAAATCTACTTTGTTGGGTTGTGCAAATATTTCATGAGTGTTTAAATAGAAGGTGCTTTATGTCCAAGTCAGCACTTGTTACATTGTTTCAGCAAACTTGGAATATTGTTTCCATTCCCTATGGTTTTACTTGAAGAGGTACAGCATGTAGCCAACCTCTGCCTTTTGTAGATGTTGTTGTCGTTGTTGTTATCATTGTCAATGCAACAGAGATATATACCCTTATGGCATTTTCCTTGGAAGCACTTCAAATTATATCTGTAACCTTAATCAGCATATTACATTTCTAACTTAATGGCCTTTACCTTGAATTAATTCCACATTTCACCAGATTTGCTGCTCGCTGCCAGACCTCTCTGTCTTCCTGAAGACATCATGGTGTGTGTGTGTGTGTGTGTGTGTGTGTGTGTGTGTGTGTGTGTTTATTAAGGAGTTATAGGGGAAGTATACAGATATTCTCTTAGTTTCTCACTATGTGTATCTTAAATTCTTTGACATAAAAATGGTAATTTCTCAATGGTGCAAACACAGTCTTATTTCATGTTGAGTCTCACACTGTGCCTGGTACTCACTGAAAGTACGTAGACTATTGGAGATCATAGACTATTGGGGCTCTAAACACTATGAGAAAACCCACCGATTCCCCTGTTGAGTGCATCTCGGCCTTCTGCTTTATTTCCGTTAAGAACAGAATGAAAGGAAGAGGTATTGTTTTAGTCAGGTTTCCCTAGAAGAACAGAGCTGATAGAATGAACCTGCCTAAAGGAGCTTTATTAGGGTGGCTGAGAGACTGGTCCAGCTAGTCAGGCAGCAGCAGCTAGCTCCTGACAGAAAGACCAAGAGTCCAGTTCAGTCCATGAGGCTAGACTGGTGGTCAGAACGGCTAGTCTTCAGTATATGTCAGGATCTCAAAGAAGTCGGCTCCAGTGCCAGTGAAGGAATGTCTGGGCAGCAGGATTTATAGCCTGCCGGTGAGGCTGAGAGCAAAGCAAAAGCTTCCGTTTCCTACGTCTTTTATATCTGCAACCACGAGAAAGTGTGGTCCAGACTTAGGGTGGGTCTATTGAAGAGATACGGATGTAAGGTGGACTTCCTACCTCAAACCATCCAACGAACCGGAAAAAAAAAAAAAATCCCTCACAGGTGTACCCACCTGCTTGGGTTTATAGTTAATTCCTGATATAGCCAAGTTGACATCCAAGACTAGCCACCACGGGTATCAACTAAAAGATGATGAAAAAAAAAAAAAGTATATTTGTGTCTTAGGAAGCCGTGACATTCAAGGATGTGGCCATGGACTTTACACCAGAGGAATGGGGGAAGCTGGATCCTGCACACAGAGCCGTGATGCTGGAGAACTACAGGAACCTGGTCTCACTCTGTAAGAGCAGCTTCTTTCCCGTAGCTCGGAAATCCACTCAAGGGGCTGTCGCTACCTCACTGAGAATGAAATGCAGTAACAAGCCATCACTTTTCATTCAGTCGTGTTGCTTTTTGTTATAGGTACAGAGACAAAATTTAGAGCTAAGATGAAAGGATGGACTATCCAGAGAGTACCCCATTCGGGAGTCCATCCCATCATCAGCCACCAAACCTAGATACTAATGCTCATGCCAGCAAGATACTGCTGAAGGGACCCTGATATTGCGGCCTCTTGTGAGGCTATGCCAGTGCCTGGTAAACACCGAAATGGATGCTCACAGCCAGCTA
This sequence comes from Mus pahari, assembly GCF_900095145.1. Taxonomy (NCBI): domain Eukaryota; kingdom Metazoa; phylum Chordata; class Mammalia; order Rodentia; family Muridae; genus Mus; species Mus pahari. The sequence continues at coordinate 30,807,919 of NC_034603.1, read as the reverse complement.
CTGGATGGAACACAGGGTCCCCAATGGAGGAACTAGAGAAAGTACCCAAGTACCTGAAGGGGGCCGCAACCCTGTAGGTGGAACAACAACAGGAACTAACCAGTACCCCCGGGGTTTGTGTTTCTAGCTGCATATGTAGCAGAAGATGACCTAATCGGCCATCAGTGGGAATAGAGGCTCCTTGGTCTTCCAAACTCTATATGACCTAGCACAAGGCAAGGCCTGGGCCAAGTAGTGGGAGTGGGTGGGTAGGGGAACAGAAGTGGGGGGAGGGGTATGGGAAACTTTCGGGATAGCATTTGAAATGTAAATAAAGAAAATAATAATAAAAAAAAAAGTATTGCTTTTTGGCATAGAGGAAGAAAATGTTTTATTTTGCTGGATGCTGGGAATTGACTCTGAGCCTTGCATGTACTAAGCATACACACTGCCACTGAGCTGGAGCCCCACCCCGTTCTGTTCTAGACCCTTGGTATCTGTGTATCAGAGTCAAATAACCCCCTACTGTACGCTAGCTTCAGGGGGAGGAACTTAGGAAAGCAAAGGTGCCATTGGGATTTTGTGTGTTTGTTTATAATCAGTGGACTTGTCTGTGCCCTGTCTTAACTAGTCATTTAGCATCCTCCTATGTGGCCAAGGTGACCATCCGCAGCTCTGGGCATAGGTTACTCTTCCAGTTAGAGAGCTGAACAAAAAACAAGGAGACACTTTCATTTTGAAGATTCAACTAATAGGCATACATCCATCTGGGAAACAGAATAGGGCAGGAAGAGGGGGGTGCCCGTGGCCCATTTTGGATCCTTTGTGCATCACTCTGTGTGTGTGAGCATGCGAGCACACATATGTAGGTGCACTTTATTTGAGGGTGGAACAGACTATGGTGGCCTCATTTAATAAATCCTGAAAGAAATTCTAGTAATTGGAAAAGGAAGAAAGGAAAAAACATCAGAAGACAAAAACGGTGCTTGCAGTCATAGCTTGAGGATAACCCTGAAGACTTACATCATTCATATTCTTTCCCGAGTTCGTATTGTTCCCCTTGGGCAATAAGGAAACTGAAAGACTTGTCTTCCTTTACAACAAATTTGTCTTTACAAACTCTGTTGAGCCTTGCACCAGTCTTAGACTCTTGCAGACATTTTAAGTTCCATTTGGAGGTTCTCTTCCTTCACCCCAGCTGGCCTCACAACATCCTGTCTCTGTAGCTGCAGGGCATGGGCCTAAATTCCAGCAGTGATCTCTGTGCCCACCATAAAGACTCGTTTCATTCATTTTACTCTCTTCCTTTCCTTTTCTTTTAATAAACAGGGCTCCCCATTTCCAAACCTGATAACTGTAATTCGGAAGATGGAAAAGAACCGTTGGCGCTTGAGAAGTCTCCCAAGGGCAGTGACTCAGGTAGGTAGGCCGATGGGGCTTCGGAGGCGTCAAGAGTGAACAAGTGCACTTTTCCAAGCTTAGAGAGCATTAGAAGTGCCTGTGCACCTTGGTTGTCAAAATATTTGAAAATCTGATGTTTTTTAAACATATGTCAAAATAAAATAACCATCACTGAAATTAAACATGTTTTCTTTCACTCTCCTCTCCTTTCTTTCCTTTACCTTTTTTTTAACAGTAAAAAATACATAAAAGCATTGTTTCTATGAATTTTTGCAAGTTGAACACATCCATGTAACTACTGCCTAGATCAAGAAAGAACTAGTCTCCTGAGAAGTACTCTTAGGCCCGGTGTTCAATCCCCTTTCCCTAGGGAGACCTTGGTAACACCGATGGTTAGTTCTGATGTCTGGTGACCCTTATTTTAATGGAATCACTGTGTGTTCTCTGAGTCCGGTGTCCATCCTTCCTGAGCTTTCCCAGTGAGATAGAGTCACGTTGCGGCATGTTGGTGAGATTAGCTCACTGAATGTGCTCCATAGTCTTCCATCATTGCAGTATCCCAGTTTCCCCATTCTCCTGCAGACAGGCATTTGGAGAGTTTGGGTTATATGAACACTGCTCCTGTATATATTCTTCCACATACCTTTTGATGAACGTGTGTGTGTGTGTGTGTGTGTGTGTGTGTGTGTATGTAAAATGTACATATTGCCACAGAGGTTTACAAAATCTTTCCAATTATGTCTCCACTGGAAGAAATCCCAACTTCTAGTTTTTCCACATGTTTATCAACAGTTAATATTATCTGTGTTTATTTTAGCCATTTCTACAGATAAGTCATGTCTTTTGCTTTTTAAGAAATTAAAATTTTAGCAATTCAGACAAAGGCTTAATTCTCCCATTCTCTAGTAGTAGCCACTTTGTCTTGAAGTTGGTACGGATTATTCTTGTATTTGCATGTGCAGGTATATGTATGCACATGCTTATATATAGGTAAAAATGTATGCTTTATTGCTACAGTTTTTCTGTGATCATTTTTAAGCTCCACTATTTCATTTTGTTTTCAGTCTATGTTAATATGTAATGAATTGTACTTTTTTTTTTCTTTCAAACAATACGGAGTGTGGAGGCAGTGCATTGTGTGGATAAACTGGACAGTTGCTTTTACCTGCTGGCCATTAGCAGAGCAGCATGATTATCTTTTACTTGTGTTCCTCTTGAGAACTGACCTTAAGGTCGATGCCTAGAAGAAGATATATGGGACTTAAAGTATCACATACTTGCTTATTGGCCACCAGTTGGCTCAGTGGCCCTTGTCCATCTTGTAAAAAATGCCACTTACTGTTCATTTGCATTTCTCTGAGTGCTAAGTCTGAACCACGTGAGCACTTGTGATTATTGCCTATTCAAGGTTTCTTGATTTGTTAGAGCTATTTGTGTATTTTAGACCCTAATGCTTGATGGAAGTGGTGTTACAAATGAGGAGGAAATCGACTCTTCCAGTTTGGGGTATATTTAATAGCCCCAAAGTTAGTAAACTTTAAAATTTCAAGGTCAGAGTTACTGATTTTTTTTTCATTCCTAGGATTGGTACCCAAAGCCTTGTACAGACTCAGTGAGCACTCTACCCTCGAGTTACATCCCCCCGCTCTTACTAATTTCTTTAAGATTTCATCTTAGGGGCCAGAGAGATGGCTCAGAAGTTCAGGATGCATACTTTCTTGTTGAGGACCTGAGTTTGATTCTCAGCACCCCTGTCAGGCAGCTGACACCTGTCTGTGACTCCAGTTCCAGGGGATCCAAAGCCTCTGGCAACTGTGGGCATCTGACTCACACATCCACATCCACACATGGACACACACACACCCACACACACACACACACTATTAAAATAATTTAAAAAAACATTTACTTTTACTTTACATGTATGAGTGTGGGCATGGCGAGAGTGTTGGATTCCCTAGTACTGAAATAACAGAGCATTCTGAACCTCCCTGTGGATCCTAGAGAATGAACCTGGGTCCTCTGCCATAGCAGCAAGTGCCCTTAACCATTGAGCCATCTTTTTCCCTCCTTGCATTATATTTCTGATCACCTTTCTCCCATCCGATTCTCCTGGCTAGAGCTCTTCACCTTCATACTTATTCCCCTCAATTTCCTTCTTATTTTACAAACCATCCAGTAAGAGTGTCAGACCTCCTAATTCCACAAAGGCATGCTTCCATCTTGATTAATCTTTACCTGCTATAGGACTGTGTTACTGTTGAGCACAGAAAACAAAGAACATTTGCATTTGCAATGTCTTTTCAGACGTGGAAACCAGACCTGAGAGCAAGGAGTCAACTTCAGTGCTAGACTTTTCTAAAGAAGAGTCAGACAGACTGACACAAAATACTGCTTCTGACTCCGACATTGAAACTGCTCTTGAATGTGAGCGTTGGTTAGAGCATCAGCAAGGGAATTGGGAGCAGTACCCAAGACAAATGTCCGCTCACAGGAACTCCTTCCCTGTGGAAGAAGATGGCGAACGTGATGTATATTGGAAAAGCTTCAGTCAGAAACCTCTCCTTACAACTGATGACAGAGACCCCAAAGGATCCTGGAACTTTCACACGCTTGGGAAAAGACTGAAGCAGAAATCAAAGTTAATGACAAAGCAGAGACCTTATAAAGAGAAAAAACCTCATAAGTGCGATGAGTGTGGTGAACTCTTCACTTACCGTTCAGTACTTATCCGACACCAGAGAGTTCACACTGGAGAGAAACCCTATACCTGCAGTGAGTGCGGGAAGTCCTTTAGCCACAGAGCCAATCTAACTAAACATCAGAGAACCCACACTAGAATTCTCTTCGAGTGTAGGGAGTGCAAGAAAACCTTCATAGAAAGTTCATCCCTTGCAGTACATCAGAGAATTCACATTGGGGAGAGACCTTATGAATGCGCCGAGTGTGGGAAAGGCTTTAACCGAAGTACACACCTTGCCCAGCATCAGCTGATTCATACTGGGGTGAAGCCTTATGAATGTAACGAATGTGACAAAGCTTTCATTCATTCTTCAGCTCTCATTAAGCATCAAAGAACTCATACTGGAGAGAAGCCCTATAAATGTCAAGACTGTGGGAAAGCCTTTAGCCACTGCTCATCTCTTACGAAGCACCAGAGAGTTCATACAGGAGAAAGGCCGTATGAGTGTAGCGAGTGTGGGAAGACCTTTAGTCAGAGCACGCACCTTGTTCAGCACCAGAGAATTCACACTGGAGAAAAGCCCTACGAATGTAACGAATGTGGGAAAACATTTAGCCGGAGCTCAAATTTTGCAAAGCATCAAAGAATTCACATCGGAAAGAAACCCTATAAATGTGGAGAATGTGGGAAAGCCTTCATTCATTCGTCAGCTCTTATTCAACACCAGAGAACTCACACTGGAGAGAAGCCTTTCAGGTGTAACGGGTGTGGGAAAAGCTTCAAGTGCAGCTCATCCCTCATCCGACATCAAAGAACTCACACTGAAGAGCAACCCTGAAAAGTGATGAGTGTTAGGTGAAGGTTGGCTTTAATCGCTGTGTTTAATATTTGATTGTTGAAATAGAGGGACCATAATATGACCCTGGGGTGTGTCTGTGTGTGCATGATTTCACTTGTCCAGTGTAGAACTCTGAACAGCAGATGGGAAATCCCTTCTACCCACTGGCTTGATAATAGTGAAAGCCTCTGGCTGTAGTTCTCAAAATTTTTGTTCCCGGTTTTCCAAATGCCAAATTTTAAATTCGAGAAATGTTTGGGAGACAGTAAAACTGAATATCGTGAAATCTGGTTTTACTGTGCTTAGTCATAGCAGGGACTGCTGAAGCCTCTCATTTAGTGAGGGAACCTTTTACTTTGTAGATTAGGCTTGAGACATACAGCCTTATCCTCAGGAAGACACAGTTGAGTTATTGTAAACTCAAAGACAGACAGACCCATAGTATCGTTTCCTTCAAGAGTAATTTCTGTATTTAAAAACTAAGTGGAGGTTGAGAGGTGAAAACTGCTTAGGGTTCCATCCCCCACAAAGAGCGCTGTCTAATTTGATGAACTTAACTAAATGTACTTACAAAAGGTTCTAGGTTGGGTTTACATGAACTGTATTGGTCATTGATTCACATAAATGGCATTGCTATCCTTTAGTTTTGAAGATTCTCTAGTTCCCTTGGATCTACGCTACGGTACCTAATAGATCAGAGTCTTCCCTTGCCTTTTTGTGCCAAGGTCCTCTTTTCTCATCTTTGCCATTCATAGAGCCCTTGGCTTTGTATAATCAGATCATCAAGGAGAGTTGATCCCGGTAGACTATTGAGCATTTGGTGAAGTGTGCTCTGTGACTTTTAGGAAGCTCTCTGGGTGTGTTGCAGTTTGAACATATCTGAAAAGTTGATAATGGTCAATGTATTATTTGATTTAGGGTCCCAGTCAAGAAGAACACTGAAGCAATTGTGTGGCGGCCTGGCATACTCTCAAGTATGGAAAAAGCTCACAGGACAGCCCTGAAGTGACTTACCCAAGGATAACATCTTTTTCTCCCACTTATCTGGCTTTCATGCTTGCTCACATTATTTTATTATTCTTATCTTCCATACATTAGTTGGTCTTTATCCCTGACCTCTAAAGTAAACACGACATGAAATCATAGTGATCTATTACTATAAGTGACAGATGTGACCAAAAGCCATTGATTGGATGAGAAACACAAAAAACAAAAGCTCAAGTAACTATTGAGTAAAACAATACACAGTGCCAGCTTTTTATTATTCTATTCTGTATTAGTTTATATGGGAATAAAATTATAGGAAAAGTAATCGCAGGTTTTTAGTTTTTTGCCTTCCTATACCATTCTATTTTATGTTCTTGCCCTCTGTCTGTCACTGTAAAGAGACACCATGACCATGGCAACTGTTATACAGGAAAACATTGAATTGGGTTTGGCTTACAGTTCAGAGGTTTGGTCCGTTTTCATCATGGTGGGAAGCATGGGGGCATCCAAGCAGACATGGTGCTGAAGGAGCTGAGCGTTCTATATCTAGGTACACAGGCAGCAGGAAGAATGAGCGAGCCACTAGGCCTGGCTTGAGCTTCTAAAGTCCCAAAGCTTGCTCCCTAAGTGACACAACTCTTCCCAACAAGCCACACCTATTCCAACAAGCCTACAGGTACTAACAATGCTGTTCCCTATGAGTCTGTGGGAGCCATTTTCATTCAGACCTCCACACCCTCCCTCTGTTGTTCATTTCAACAGACTTTGCATTCTATGACTAAAGCAAGCCAAAGATCCCACTTAATACCATCATCCTGGTGATAAAGTTTCAACACTTGAATCTTGGAAGGACATATTTGGTCCATTGCAGATCATCTCCTAACTCTTGTAATATTTTATGTTCAGCCCTGTGCTAGATCACCCACATCAAGGAGGCAGAAAGAAGGATAAACCCATAAGAAATCAGTTGGAGTAGAAAAGTTGTGATGAACTTGCCCTTCACTAGGAAATGAGCCCATTCTACCCTCTTAAGGCAGATTGATAAGCAGGGTGGAGCAAATGAACAGAGCCCCTGCAAAAGCGCAGGAGCTCAGCAGTCCTCTCAAGCTACTTAGGTTTTTACTTTTTTCCTTTTGCCTCAAAAGGGAAGCTGTCCATCCCTTGGCTGCCTTCCCTCTCCACACCAGCTGCTCCTCAGCCCACCAGGACTGAACCCTACGCTAGGGCCATGTAGCAGGACAGCCCCTCAGATGAGGTCAGCAACATGGAAATGTTGAAAGTCTCAGTGTCTCGAAGAGTCCTCTGGTCCTGTCACCGTGTTGATAACCCCACCCTTAAGGCCAAACCGACCACCTAGGCAGATTCTGAGGATGTCATTTTCCCTGTTGGTGGGAAGGTCAAAATGGATGACTAAGGGAGCCTGCCTCTGGCCTAGGTCAAGAAAGGTACTATAGCCATCGGAGGACGCTACCTATCCTGACTAAGCAGATATAGATGTAGGCAGCCAGAGGAGAGCAAAGGAAATAAGTATTCCTTGTTCACCAAAGACCTGGGGCATGCCTGGCTTTCTTCCAAGTTGCTACGTTCCTGAAAGGGGCGCACAGTCAGTCCTTTGGTGAGGGAATCACCTTGGACAATTGACTTGATTTTTAAGGTTACAGGATATTGGGAGCAGTAGAGTGGGAGAATAAGAGAAGAGAAATGGCATACGGAAGTATTCCTAGCCTTAGAACGCTACTGTATATCTCTAATTTTGTCAGCTAAGACCTCTTCAGTATCCTCAAAGCTTAGATGGAGCAATTCAACTGGAGGCTAAAATCTTACTAATGAAGTAAGCCCAATGCGAGCTTTCCAAAGTTGAGTCTGATTTCTCCCATCCCCACTTAGCAAATGTGTGCTCTAAAAAAAAACTACATTATATAAATAGGACAGCAATGCCTATAAAGGATCTGATATACATTAAGCAATCCAACTACCCAGGTGCTCCCATATGCTCATGTGTGCTCTCAAACACTTGTATTCTTTATCACTTAAATTGTACTTGTTACATATCTTTAAAATACACATTTTTAATGAAGCAGCTACACATCCATCAGAACGAATTACTTAAGTACTTCTTACCAGTCTGGGTTTACAGACGTCAATGTGGCAGCGCTGTTTGCTGGCCCCTCTTATAGTTTGTTTCCAGTACTTCCATTCTCACATCTCTTTTTTGGTTTGGTTTGGTTTGTTTGTTTGTTTGTTTGTTTGTTTGTTTGTTTGTTTTTTGAGACAGGGTTTTTCTGTACAGCCCTGGCTGTATTGGAACTCACTCTATAGACCAGGCTGGCCTCAAACTCAGAAATCTGCCTGCCTCTGTCTTCCAAGTGCTGGGATTAAAGACATGTGCCACCAATGCCAGGCTTTCACATCTCTTGAGATGTTGCAGAAACTGTCTTTTTTCCCCTTCTGAATATCATTAAACAGGATCCATTTTATCGTTCCAGAGACTGGAGTTTGCAGCTTAAATCATTCCAAAGGATTTGCTTTAAGTTAGTTCCTTGTGGGACTCTGGCCCTTTGCATTTCACTATTTGTCCTTTTTATTATGTCTTATATTCAACATAACTACATGTTTGATTTTGAATATGACTCTTGGAAGTTTTAATTATTTCCTATGTCCTGAATTTGATTGCTCTAATGGCCTGTCATAAAGATGTTTAGATAGATAGATAGATGGATAGATAGATAGATAGATAGATAGATAGATAGATAGATAGTCAGAAGTTTATGTACAATAATTTTAAATTATAATGTGTATACTTTTAAAGATAAAGAAAGGGCTGAGAACATGGTGGTATTTGCCTTTAATCTAAGGAGGCAGAGGCAAGAAGCAAGCAGATCTCTGAGTTCGAGTCCAGCCTGGTCTACAGAGTGAGTTCCAAACAGCCAGTGCTACACAGAGAAACCCTGTCCTGAAAATCAGGCATCTGATTGGCATATCCCTCGGCAGTCCATGTATCTGTGAGAAGATCGTAGAGGAAAGAGGAGGAGTTTCTACCAAGTAGTACTTGATTCCTTGGACCAGACACAGCACCACTCACTTAGGATGGGTAACAGGAAAGGAGAAGGTTATAGAAACCAGAGCAAATGTGGGCATTACGTGGGAAAGGTGATTTGGGGGGTTAATTGATGGCTCAGTCCGTAAAATGCCACGCAAGCATGAAGGCCTGCAGTCAGTCCCCAGCACTCAAATACATCAAAAGTCAGGTGTGACAATGACCACCTGTAATCTCAGTGTGGGGGAGATGGAGGTAGGACAATTCCTGGAGTTTGTTGGACAGCCAGTTTATCCAAGTCAGGGAACCCCGTGCTCAGTGAGAGGCCCTAGCTCAGAAAACAAGGTGGAGAAGGATTGAGGAAGACACTTGGCATGGCTCTTAGCCCTCCACATACATGTAGATATGCACTCACACTGGTGTACACGTACACACACACACGCACACACACACACACACACACACACGATTTAGTGCTGTTTTTAAATCACATTTTACTTGGGAAAGCCAATATCACCATTCAGAATATAAAACTCGTGGCATAAAAATACCAGCTGTACAAATTTGGCGGGTAATCTGCCCTAAGGTTATGCTGACTGACCTCCATCCAGGGTCCCCATAGTTTTTCCCTGCTGCCCCTTTCAGGTTCGTCTTCCAGCCCATCTCCATTCCTATGTGACCCCCACTGACCCACATTCTGCCACATTGGCTGGGACCTAGGTGGGTGACCTGTGTTCTCCTTCCTGTTACTCATTCTAGTCTCCCCAGACTTACCCTTATCTCTGCTGCAGCCTGCCGACCTTGGCCCCTCCTCCTAGCTCACCTCCTTTCCCTTGGGACCTAGCCTCTTGATGTAGACCCAGGCTCTCCCTGGTTCTTCCCTGCCACCCATTTCAGTCTTTCTTTTAGCCCATTTCCATTCTCTTATGACTCCCAAGTAACATACGGAACAGCTTTCTACCAGGGACTCCATAGCCACCACACTTGACTAGGACCCAGGGTGGACAGTAGACTAGGATCCAGAGTAGACAGTAGACTAGGACTCAGTGTGGACAGTAGTCTAGGACTCAGTGTGGACAGTAGACTAGCATTCAGTGTGGACAGTAGACTAGAACCCAGGGTAGACAGTAGAGTAGGACTCAGTGTGGGCAGTAAACTAGGACCCAGGGTGGACAGTAGGCTAGGACCCATAGTGGACAGTAGACTATGACTCAGTGTGGACAGTAGACTAGGACTCAATGTGGACAGTAGACTAGGACTCAATGTGGACAGTAGACTAGGACTCAATGTGGACAGTAGACTAGAACTCAGTGTGGGCAGTAAACTAGGACCCAGGGTGGACAGTAGCAACTAAAGAACAGAATGCCCACCTAACAAAGACAAGATTATATACCTACAGCAAGAAGCACTTCCAACTTAACTCCATATGCCTAGATCCCAGCACAAAACACAAACATGAACAGTTAATACAATATGCCTCCTCCAGAAGCCAGAATCCTGTTGTAATAGATCCTGAGGAAAGCAATTTAGCTGACAGCAGACACCGACTTCAAAATGTCAATTGTGAATGTGCTCAAGGACATTAAAGAGGGTGCAAATAACTGTCTGATGAGCAATGATAAAGAACATGGAAACACAAGGAGATGAGAGAAACGGTGAAACCAACCCAAGACATGAAAGTAGAATTTAACAAAGAAATAGAATCATTAAAGACAGCCCAAACTGAAGTAAAACTGCAAGTGAAAAACTCAGAATGTCAAATGAAAACCACAGAGGTAAGCCTTGCCAGCAGATTTTAAAAAAATAAAATAAAATAAAAATGGAGAGAGAATTTCAGGTCCTGAAGACAAGGTAAAAGAAGTAGATAGCTCAGTCAAAGAAAAGGTTAAATCTAGAAAAAGAATCCAGGCACAATACATCCAGGTTAAATCTAGAAAAAGAATCCAGGCACAATACCTCCAGGAAATCTGGGACACTATGAAAAAAATGCAACCCTGCCAATAATACCTACAGAGGAAGAAGAAGCCCAGACCAAAGGCACCAAAAATATTCTTTTTAAAAAATCATAGAAGAAAATTTCTTCAGTCCCAAGAAACAGATGCTAACAAGAGACATACAGAATAAATAGGGAAATAAATAAATACCAACATCAAAACAAAAAAAAACAAAAAACTCCTTACAGAACAAAGAAAGGCTATTAGAAGGGGAAAGGACCACTCACATGTAAATTCAGGTTCATTAATATGATACTTGACTTTTCAGTGGAGACTCTGAGAGCCAGAAGGGTCTAGATGAATATTCTACAAGCCCTGAGAGACCACAGATGCCATCCCAGAATCATATACGTAGCAAAACTATCAATCAAAATCAATGGAGAAAGAAAACCATTTCATAGCCAGGTGGTGGTGGCACATCCCTTTAATTCCAGCACTCTGGAGGCAGAGGCAAGTGGATCTCTGAGTTCAAGGCCAGCCTGATCTACAGAGAAAGTGCCAGGACAGCCAGGGCTAAACAGAGAAGCCTGTCAAAAGAAAAAGAAGAAAAGAGAAAAAGAAGAAAGTAAAAAAGGAAGGGAGGGAGGGAGAGAGAGGGGGAGGGAGGGAAGAGATGAAGGAAGGAAGGAAGGAAGGAAGGAAGGAAGGAAGGAAGGAAGGAAGGAAGGAAGGAAGGAAACAAAAAAATTTCATGTTGCAAACAAATTCAGCCAATTTTTATCCACCAGTCCAGCTTTACAGAAAGCACTAGAAGGAAGATTTCAGTCTGAAGAGAAGGTTAGCTATACCAAGAGCAAACAAGGAATAAATAATCCAAGAACAATTAATCAAAAGTGGGGAATTAAAACAATAAAAAGACAGGAATAAACACTGCTTATTAATAACCCTTATATTAATAATCTCAATTGCACAATAAAAAGTTGCAGAGTAACATAATAGATTAGAAAATGTGATCTATCTTTCTGCTTCATCCAAAGAAAGACCCCATCATCAAGAACAAATATCAAGTAGGGCAGTAGTTCTCAATCTGTGGGTGCAACACCTTTAGAGGGTCACAAAGCAGATATCCTACATATCAGATACTCACATTACATTTCATAACAGTAGCAAAATTACAGTTGTGACATAGCAATGAAAATAATTTTATGGCTGGGAATCGCCACAACATGAGGAATTGTATTAAATGGTTACCGAATTCAGAAGTTTAAGAGCCACTGCCTTAAGGTAAATGGATGGGAAAAGCAAATGGAACCAAGAAGTAAGCACCTCTTTTAATATCTGACAAAATAGACTTCCAAACAAAACTAATCCTTCATTAAAGGAAAAACCCACCAAGAGGGTATGACAATTCTAAACATCTATACACCAAATCCAAGGTCACCCAAGCTCATAAAGGAAGATACTACAGCTAAAATCACATAATGCTAACATAATACCCCATTCTTGCCAATAGGTCATCCAGACCAAAATAAAAAAAAGAAAGAAAGAAACACTAGAGTTAAATAATGTCATAAATCAAATTGACCTAATAGAAGCTATAGAACATTCCACAAAAACAGTAAAGAATATACTTTCTTCTGAGCAGCTCATAGAAATTTCTCTAAAACTGGGCACAAATTAGATCACAAAGCAAGTCTTAACTGATACAAGAAAACTCAAATAACCCATTATATCACGTCTGGCCATCATAGATTAGAAATTGTTATCAGCACTAGAAATGGCAGAAAGTTGCACAACTCACTATGAATGAAAATTTAAGCAAGATAGAAATAGAGAAGACAATTTTTAACAAACGAAACAAAGAAACACTGGAGTCAAATGATGTCATAAGTCAAATTGACCTAAGAGAATCTGTAGAACATTCCACAAAAAACAGTAACTGCTTCTTCTGAGCAGTTCATGGAACTGCTCAATATTTTAGAATGGAATGAAAATAAAAACCCAACATATCCAAATCTAAGATACAGAATGAAGGCAGTTCTAAAAGAAAGATTTATGCCCACATGCCTAAATGCCTACATCAAAAAACTAGAGAAATCTCATATTAATAACAATATACTTGAAAGCTCTAAAACAAGATAATAACTTAAAAAGCAGACTTTTTTCAATTCAGGAATAATCAAATAATCCAATTCAGGGCTAAAATCAATGAAATAGAAACAATAACATAATCAGTACAAAAATTAAAGAATGAAGAATTGGTTCCTTGTGAACATCAATAATTTTGACAAACCTTCAGTGAAATTAACCAAAAGACAGAGACGAGCCAAATTAATAAGTTAGAAATGAATAAGGAAACATTACAAGAGACTCCAAGGGAATTCAGAATTATGATGATATATTTTTAAAGATCTGTACTCCATCAAAGTGGAAGACCTAAAATAAAAATCTTTATATATACAGCCTACCAAAGTTAAATCATGATGAAACAATTTAAACAGACCCATAATCACTAGTAAAGTAGCAATAATTAAAAATCTCCCAACCAAAGAAAAAGCCCAAGGCCAGATGGCAGTACATAATTCTATGAAATTATTGTGCAAAATAGAAACTGAAGGAAAATTTCATAAATATTTTTATGAAACTATTACCCTCATACCAAAATCACATAGACACCGACAAAAGAGAAAATTTAAACCAATAACCCTTATGAGCATAGATGTAAAATTTCTCAATAAAATACTTTCAAACTGCATCCAAAACACATCAAAAAGATTCTCCACTAGGATTAAATCAACAGCCCCAGAAATGCAAGCATGGTTCATCATCAATCAAAATTATCTACCACATAAACAGACTAATAGACAAAATTACATGATCAGCTCATTAGATGCACAAAAGGGTTTGACAAAATCCAACATCCCTTCAGAAAATGAAAGCATTTCCACTAAAATCAGGAACATGACAAGGATGCCCACTCTCTCCTTACCTATTTAATGTAATACTTGAAGTCTCAGCTAAAGCCATAAGACAACTGAAAGACATCTAGGGGATACAAATAGTAAAGGAAGAAATCAAAGTATCTTTATTTGCAGATGATACTATTTTATACATTAAATATTTCACCAGAAAACTTCTAGAACACTAAACAGTTTCAGCAAAGTAGCAGAATACAAAATTAACATACAAAAATCAAGAGCTTTCCTCTTCACAAATGACAAGGATTCAGAAAAAGAAATGAGGGAAATAGTACTTTTTCACAACAGCTTCAAAGCAATCTTGGGGTAACTTTAACCAAGCAAGAGAAAGACTCGTGTAATATAAACTTTAATTCATTAAAGAAACAAATTGAAAGACACACCAGAAAATATAAAGATCCCCTGTGCTCATGGATCAGTAGGATAAATATTGTGAAAATGCCCCCCCCCACCAAAAGCAATCCACAGGATCAATGCAGTCCCTTCAAAATTCCAACACAAGGGGGCTGGTGAGATGGCTCAACGGGTAAGAGCACCCGACTGCTCTTCCAAACGTCTGGAGTTCAAATCCCAGCAACCACATGGTGGCTCATAACCATCCATAACAAGATCTGACTCCCTTTTCTGGAGTGTCTGAAGACAGCTACAATGTACTTACATATAATAAATAAATAAATCTTTAAAAAAAAATTCCAACACAATTCTTCATAGAAACTGCAAAAGGAAAAAAAACCTCTAGTTTCATGTGGGAATACACACACACACACACACACACACACACACACACACACACGTACACACATACAGGATATCTAAAACAATACTGAATAATATAAAAGAACTGCTCAAGATCTCACCACCCCAGATTTCAAGTTGTACTATAGCTAAAAGTTGTACTAATTTTTCCACACACTTAAGGAAACCTGATTTTTTTTTTTACAAAGAAGACAAAAATACACACTGGAGAAAAGACAGCATCTTCAACAAGTGGTGCTGGTCAGATTGAATAGCTGCAGGCAGAAGAACCCAAATATATCAATATCTGTCACTCTGCAGAAAATTCAATTCCAGGTAGGTCAATGACATCACCATAAGACTGAGCACCCTGAATAGGATAGAAGAAAACTAGGGAATAGGCTTCAGCTAATTGACACAGCAAGGAATTTCTGAACAGGATACCAATAAACATGGTCACTAACAATTAATAAACTGGACCTCATAAAGCTAAAAAAAAATCATCTATACAGCAAAGAACACAATCATTTGAACAAAGTGACAGCCTACAGAAGGGCAAAAAACTTTACCAATTATTTATCTGATAGTATTGAGAATATATTTAAAAAAAAAAAACTAAGAAAACAAATCAAGCAAATTTTAAAGTGGGGTATAGAACTAAACAGTTCCCAAAGGATTGAAACACGAATGGTTGTGTGTAGTAGTTTGAATGAGAATGGCCCACACAGACTCATATATTTGAATGCTTGATCACCAGTTGGTGAAACTGGGAAGGACTAAGAGGTGTGGCCTTGTTGGAAAAGGTGTGTGATTGGATTGGGCTTTGAGACTGCAAAAGACCATGGGCTTCTCAGCCTCTCCTCCTCTGCCTCCTACTTGGGGATTAAATGTGAGCTCTCAGCTGTTCCTGTCACCAAGCCTTAGCTCTGCTCTCCTGGATGCTAACCCTTGAGACTGTTTGCTCAAATTAAATACTTTCTTTTACAAAGTTGCCTTGATCGTGATGTCTTATCTCAGCAATAGAAAAGTAACTAACACACTGAGAAACACTTTAAATATTTTAACATCCTTAGAAATCCTGAGATACAAATTAAAGCTACTATGAGATTTCATCTTCCCCCAGTCAGAATGGCCAAAATCAATAAAGCAATGACATCACATGCTGGTGAGTATGTGGGGAAAGGTAAACAGTTGTTGCTTTTGTGGGAGTGCAGACTGGTGCGGCTGCTATAGAAATCAGTGTAGAAGTTCCTCAAAAAGCTGAAAATTGATCTGTCACAGCCCAACTCTGCATGTTACTACAGAAAAACTTGCTCATTCTTGTTCATTCCTGCTCTATTCATAATAGCCAGAAATTTGAGAGAGCCCTCATGTCCATCAACCAATGAATGAACAATGAAAATGAGGTACATTTTTACAGTGGAATATTATTCAGCTGTTAAGAAAAATGAAATTATGAATTTTCAGGTAAATGGATGGAGCTAAGACCAATAAACCTGAATGAGGTAACCAAGACTGTGTATGTATGCATGTATATGTATGTGTGCATATATGTACTATATGTGTGTGTATCCCATATATATCATATATATAATAGATATCATATAAATATAGAGAGAATGCTTTTTATTACATGTGGATGTTAGCTTTTAAACTTTAGATATGTGCATTTCAGTTCAAATAACCACAGCAGTTAGGTAGATGGTAAGGACCAGGGGAAGGAGGGGATCTTCTGAGGAAGGGGAAATAAAATGTAGTGTTATATAAAGAGATAAAGGGGAAACAAATAGGAGGCTAAGATGGAGAGAGGGATGGGAAGGCAGAGTGAAGGAGGGAGCTTGGTGGGGAGAGACAACTGAAGGCCTTTTAAAAGGTCATATGTAAACCCACCTCTGTGGAAGTTTCCTGAAATATGCTCACTTATGAAAGAAATTTAAATGGAGTCACTATCTAGTGGAGAGAGGGTGCTTCAGCTAAACATCTTATGCCACCAAGTCGACCCTCCAGTCCTGGGGATGGGCTACATCTTGTTGAATCATTGACCAAATGGATCCTATAGACACATTCAAACACCATATTGCCAAGATTATTGGTTATCCTCCACAACCTAATGCTAAGGCTCTCTTACTGAAGACATAACTTATGTCATTGAACTGGAAGAAATTGAGTAGAAAATTACTGGCTGATTTTTCATGGGGCTAGAAGGTACTTTACAAGCTATGAGAGGAAAAGGTTATTATCAGTATCACCCAGCTACAAACTCTGTGACCTATAACAGTGACCTCCCTGCAAGATATACTGTTGCAATGGTGGTACAAATGTTACAGGAGTAACTAACTGGTTTATTTATTTATTTATTTATTTAAGGCCCACTCCATGAAATGAAACTCATACCTGATGCTGATAAAATGGCCAAGAGCTTGAGACTAGATAGGTCAAGGGCCCTAGGAGAAAACCTAATACTATTATTTTTCTAAAGGAACATAGCAATAAAATAACTCTTATTAACATGCTGCTATACCCATAGATCAGAACATCATCAGCTCTCATCAGAGAAACTTCTTGCAATAGATGGCAATTTCAAAAGAGACACACAACTGGACAATGTGCAGAGCGTGAGAGACTTTGGGGCACCCGGCCCTCACAGAATGTCTTTATTAAACTCCTCCCCTCAGGGCTCGTGCACTCAGGCAAAAGAAGCAGAAAGCATGTAAGAACCAGGAGGTGGTGGTGAAGCCACCGAAACAGTATCTTCCAGAAACCACAGGTCGGAGGCACATATGAACTCACAGAGACGGTGACACTACACACAAGATCTGCCTAGGTTGAAGTCAGAAAAAAATCCCAACACTAATAAGGAACACAAATGTCCACCCCTAAACAAAAAGCTAACCGCAATTCATAATCGATGCTGTCTGGGAAATGAAAAGTCAGTTTTCTCCAATAGACTGTCACTGGGTATGTGAACCCCACACTTCGGAGGAGGCCCCATGCCCAGGAATAGTTGACCAGAACAAAACAAACTCCGTGTTTGTTTTTTGTTTGTTTTGTTATTGTTCTTTTATTTTGTTGGCTTGTTTGCTTTGTTTTGGTATTTTGGTCCATGTTGCTTTGTTTGTTTTAATTGTCCTTTTTATTAGGGGTGTTTGAGTGAGCGAGAGCATACACTTGAAGTTGGGCAGGAAGGATCTGCAAGGGGTCAGGGAAGGAGAAAAATATGATTGAAATATAGTGTATATTTTGAATTTTTAAAGGACTATGCACAATATGAACATGCCTCGCTTCCCTTCCATCCTCTCAGCTTGCCCATAAACATGTTACTACCACATCAGCAAAGTTCATGTCTGTGGAAGAATCCGGTCTATGAAACCAGAGACCCAGGCATCACTAAATGAGCAACTGCTTACATTCTGCAATTGTTTTCCTCTATATCTGTTACCTTTCCCTCAGTCTCTACTATGGAGGAAATTTCATCTGCTAGTGACTCAAGTTATCGAGGTTCTTAATGTTCATAGTCCCAAGTAGAGTGTCAAGGCTGCTTCTTAAGCATGGTAGCTTGAATAAAAGTGGACCCCATAGACTCGGGGAATGGCACTAGTAGAAGGCCTGGCCTTGTTGAAGGAAATGTGTCGTTGGGGACGGGCTTTGAAGTTTCAAATGCTCAAGCTAGTTCCAGCATCTCCCTCTTCCTGCAGCCTGATGATTCCGATGTAGAACTCTCAGCTCCTTCTCCAGCAGCAGGTCTGCCTTTGCTCCGCCATGCTCCCCAGCGTGGGGATAAGAGAGGAAGCCTCTGAACCGTCAACCAATCCCAGTGACTTGTGTTCCTTTGTAAGAGTTGCAGTGGTCATGATGTCTCTTCACAGAAATAGATCCCTAACTAAGACATCAAGCTTGCTTAAGCTTTACTGGCCATTAACGTATTCACTACCTCTTATTGACCAGGTCTCAGTGCACGTCAAGTCCTGGAACAATGGACGGTACAGTCCCTTCTTCACACCACTCGCACGGATGGTGAGGATAGCAAACGAAACATGCTGAGTGGGTAAAACCTGCTCTCAGAAAACAGACCTGACAGGAAGTCACAGCCGAATAAATCCACCCACATCAACCTCATGTCTGTGGGCACCCCATGGGATTGTGTATGCAAAGTACATTCTGAGATAATTATTCAGTCAAGAACCTGCTTGAGAAAGAAAACTTGTAGGTCAATTAATGTCATCAAAGATGGCTCTGTGGTAAAGCGGCTTGCTTAGCATGCCCAAAGCCCTCGGCTCTGCACAAATACATACAATCAGGTAACACACAGGGTCAAAAGTGTAAGGCGGGCCTCACGTCATGGAAGAACTGGTAGAATAGAGGAATCTTAAAAATGTAATGTCCATTGAAAGGTTGGCATTTCTAATAGAGAAGTCATACTAAAGAGACAATGTGAAAGCTATGAATGGGAACAACTTTTAGTCAACCCAAATGCCTTAATCAACACCTAAAAATACACAGTAGAGAAAATCTATAAATATAATGATAATTAAAAACCACTTGTTTTCCCAGCTTTTTTCTTTTTCCTTCTGGTAATTTGTGCCAAAAGAAGAAGAAGAGGAGGAGGAGGAAGAGGAGGAAGGAGAAGAAGAAGAAGAAGAAGAAGAAGAAGAAGAAGAAGAAGAAGAAGAAGAAGAAGAAGAAGAAGAAGAAGAAGAAGAAGCCTTAGAATAGAGTATCTGTGGATATGACCACCTTAACAACCTCTGAAAACCCACACTAGAAATGTTTGTATGTCATGAGTGTCGTGAATGATTACATCATACATCTGAACTTACTAAATAAAATTCACAGTGGAAAGAAGCCCTCAATAGGGGTGACTGTAGGAAAGTTTGCCATAACTTCTGTAAAAATGAGAAAACATTCTAATGAGAGACGTGTAAATGTAACAAATGTGTAACTGAGCAAACCTCTGGCAAGTGCTAGGAAGGATGGGGGTCTGAAATGGAGTAAGTCCCAAAGCTCACAAGGTCCTTCCCACACCTTAGCAATCCAACTTCAGGACAGGACTGCACTGTAGAAAGAGTTTGGCAGGAGCTGACCTTAGCCCGTCTGCATCCACTAGCAGAGAAGAACACAGCAACCTATGGGCATAGCTCTAGAGAAAGGGTAAGGGGCCCTGAAATTGAGAAATTAGCCCTTCTCATCATCCTCCCACCTCCAATATTGTCATGGCACAAAAGATCTATCAGAACCCTGGCAAGGATGCAGCAAAGTGCGGAACATGGTGTAGTATCTGGTTGCAAGCAGCAAACCACAAGCCGAACAAACCGTGGAGGCAGCATGGGAAGTGTGGGGAAGGGGTCAAGCTAAGGGGTCTCCAGCATCTCTCACTCTGGCCACAGCAGGAAGCTACTGCGCGGCTCACTGGAAGTTTGTGACGTAACTTTATAGAGTATCCTGACAAACAAAACTAAGGAAAACACAGCCTGAGCTCTCCCTCAAGGATGATAAAGCATTGACTAAAAACATAGTATCTTATGTTTCATTTGTGTACACACACATACATACACACACACACACACATACACACATTCATACACACATAGGCACACATACATATATACATACATACATATACACATGCACATACATATACACACATACACACACACACACACACACACACACACTTGTTTTTGAGAAGTGTCTCACTACGCAGCTCTGGCTGGGCTGGCCTTGAACTCCCAGAGTTCCGTCTTCCCCTGACTTGCGAGTACTGAGATATGACCAAAAGCATGCCCTACAACCGCTGTCCTTAATATAGCTTGGTTTTTAATTTTATTTTCTACCTTATAGACATACCTTTTTTGAATTTTTCATTCTTTTCTTAGTAGATATATTTGTGCTAATATATTTTAATGATTTAACTTGTATCTTGTTAGAAAAGGCTGCTTGGCCTCCCCAAGGCTAATACACAATATCTTCTCTGCTGTGTTTCGTTTCATTTACCCCATACAGCTACTTTCCTACTCAGTCTCTCTGCCCCTTTTATTCCTTCCCATATTCACCTTTCACTTCAATTCTTAAATACTGATATCCCTGACTCAAGAAAGAAAGAGGAGAGAGAGAGATGGGGAGGGAGGGGAGAGGGGGGAAAGGGGGAGGGAGGAGAGGGGAGAGAGGAGAGGGAGGGAGGGAGGGAGGGAGGGAGGGAGGGAGGAAGGAAGGAAGGAAGGAAGGAAGGAAGGGAGGGAGGGAGGGAGGGAGGGAGGAAGGAAGGAAGGAAGGAAGGAAGAGAGGAAGGGAGGGAGGGAGGGAAGGGGAGGAGGGAAGAGAGGAAGGGGGAAGGGAAGAAGGGAGGGAGGGAGGAAGAAAGGAAAGAAGAAGAAAGGCAGGGAAAAAGGAAAAAAGGAAAGAAGGAAGACAGCCTATAACCTGTATTTTGAGCAACTGGGACCCTAGCTTTCCTTTCTCCAAACCTCTTAAGGGACACAAGTAAGGACACCTATAGTGGGTTTGGCCTAATGTTACTTATCTTATGTTAATTTGGGTCCCCAAAATAGTCCACGTGTAAGATACTGAGGGACCCTGCCCCCAGTTGGTTCTGCTTGGTAAATGAAGCTACCAGCAGCCAATGGCTGGGCAGGGCAGACAGAGGTGGGACTTTTAGGATTCCTGAGTTAGGGACTGAGGGAGAAGGAGAAGAAGATCTGCCATACCAGCAGGGGAGGAGAGACACCACATCAGAGAAGGTACAGGACTACAAACTGGAAGATGTATACCCTCCAACGCTTGTGCAAAACACAACAAAGGAACAAAGCCACACGGGACTCAGCAAGGGCTCTCTGCGGAGATAAGGAGCTTTTAGGGTGCAGAGCCCTGTTGGATGGCATACATACCGCGGGTAGCCTTCGAGCGCTTGACGTTTGAACCACTTCCTCTTCACCCTCCTGGCTTTCTGTGTAGTACAGAATGTAAGCAGCCAGTTGCCTGCTCCAGCCTCCTCAACCACACCTTCCTCACCATTGTGGATTCCCTCTCTGGAACTGTAAGCCAAAACAAACCCTTCCACAAGTTGCTTTTGGTCACAGTATTTTATCACAGCAGCTGCTGCCGTGATAGTCTCTTTAGCCAACTCCTACTGGGGTCGACCACCTCTGGTATTGGATTTTTTTTTTTTACCCAACCACTTTTATGAGGAAAAAGTTCCCCCTTTCTACCCATGCAGGGTGTGTCCTTTAAACCTTTAACTGCTGTCCTTATTGTTCCTCCTGGTGTTTTTACATCTTTAAGACACTCAAGGGTTAACAGGTAAAGAAGCCTTTTTATAGAGAGTTGGCAAGATCTCTGCAGGCTCACCATAATTCATATCAAGTGTCAGTTGACCTTGGGCAGCAACAGAGATCCTAAAAAAGAAACATTAACAAGGTTCAATGCAGGATAAAATATCTCATCAGTTGTATCAAGAGAGCACCGCCAGGCACGGCGGCTCAGTTGGTGGAAATTACCTCATCTGGTCCTCTGTAAACCATGGGTGCTTTCCTTTTATCCATTTCCCACTTCAGTCGGTCTCTGAGCTGGCCTGGCTAAAGCCTAAGGGTTACACTCTAGCCTGCCTGCCTGCCTGCCTGCCTGCCTGCCTGCCTGCCTGCCTCTGGCCCGCTTCCTGGTTCTGATGGGCTTCAGACTAGCTCTGGGGTGCTCACCTTTCTGTTGGCTATACCTGCTTGCCCCAGGAGAGTCAAACAATCCCCACCCTTAGTACCCCCCAGGGGCAGGATTAACCATTTTTTTTAACCTGTATTGCTTTACCAGTGAACGTCTCAGGTTTTAAAACTTCCAGAAGCTCATAAGCATAACATTCAGCTTTCCGGCTTTTCTCTGTAACTCCAAGGTGACACGAATATTGCTGTATTTGCCATCAAGGAACCCAGACAGGACCCCTTTCTTGTTTTGCTCCTCCCTTATCGCCTCTGAATTCTTTTATGGTTTTTATAAGTCCAATTTAGAAGCTAGTCTAGGTCAGTTAGATCCACCAAAGCCTATCCTACAACATAAAGATTGTAGCCAATAAAGCCGTGGACTATGGCCAAGGTCCCCGATGAATCAACCTCTTAAATCTCTGGTAAACACAAACCCATGTAGAAATAGTTTTCCCAGCATCATTTGTTGAAGATGCCATCTTTTCTCCAATTGTATCTATGATCTATGTATACTGAGGTATTTGGATGGAATGTTCTATAGATGTCTGATAGGTTCCATTGATCTATGATGTCACTGAATTCCAATATTTCTCAGTTTTCTGTCCGGGTACTTTGTCAGTTTATGAGAGTAGATTCTCGTAGTCACCTACTACGATTGTTCAGGGTCAATCTGTGATTTTACATCTGGTAGCATTTATTTTCTGAAACTGGGTGCAGCTGTGCCTGTGGCAGACAGAGTTAGAATAGTAAAGTCCTCCTGGCGAATTGTCCTTAATCAGTATGAGCGGATTGTCATGTTTTCTCACTAATTTTTGTTTGGAGTCTGTTTTCATAGCTATTATTAGAACAATTGCTCCCCCTTATTTCCCCATGCCATGTGCTTGGACTATCCTCCCATCCTTCCACCCTAAGGTGGTCGGCAAGGAACGCTTATTAGAAGCAACAAATGCACAGTTCCTGCTTTTTGACCCAATCCCAAGTCTGTGTCTTTTTAAATGTGGAATTAAGACCAATAATACTTAGAATTATTATTGAAAGATGTGCATTGGTCCTTGGCACTTCTTAACTTTGTAATAACTGGCTTTTTCCTCTTCCTCTCTGTTATTATCCTAACATGTTCACCCTCTCCTGTGGCCTCACGGATGGACTTGTTTTCCTCTTCAGTCTGAAGGGTGTCTTTAAGAATCTTCTGTACACCTGATTTAACGGTTAGATATTTGTCTATTTTCACTGTGAAGAGTCTGTGTTTCCCTTTCACTTATGACAGCTCTTCTGGATTTGCAGTTGTTGTCTTTGAGATCTTGAAAACATCCTTGCAGGCCCCGATTTCTTTTAAAGATTGTGTTGATCAATCTACTGCTAGTCCGATGGGCCTACCTCTCTGTGTGACTTAATGTTTCTCTATTGCCATTTTAAATACACCTTCTTTGTCTGGTACATTTAGTGTTTTAGTTATAATATGATGTAAGGAGGTTCCTTTCTGGCCCTGTCCACTTGGTGTCATAAGTGGCTCCTGTATCTGGACTGAGATCTCTTTGCCTAACTATAATATTAGTATGATTCTTTTGAGAATGTTTTTATGCTTTGAGAATGAGAGTCTTTGTCTAGGCCCCTTTCCATAATCATTAACTAAACTCTGAGTCTACTCCTCTCATTGTTTATCCCCCAACACGCTCAGCTGTTTGTCCTTCAACAGTTACTGAGGCTAAAGGGTCCGACTGTCATTAATGGGCTACAGCATTTGGCATAGCGGCAATGCCCAGCAGCTGTGGTTGCTCCTGCAGTTAAGATTTTTCCTCAGGGGATAGAATAGAGCGTATACATACACCACACCACCTGGAAATCTGGACTGAACTATTTTCTGGACTGTGCACTTCAACTCTACCACAACTAAGTCCTGTGCGATTCTTGCAAATGCTTCGGGGGGGGGGGGGGCACGTGGAGGCTGATGATTGTCTTTAAAAGAAAGAAACCAAGGTGGGAAGAGGAGCTGGAGGGGAAGCTCGGATTCTTTTGGACAGATTTCAGAGACTATTCAGGATATGGGAGTCGTTAAGGAGTTTTTAAAAGGAGGAAGTAAATATGAGAGCAAGGAAAAGAGCGGGAATACAGGGAAGAGCGTGAGAAGTGACCAGTGGTACAGTGAGGAATATCTTACAGGAGACTGAGAATGAAGATCCTAAAACCTAACAATATACCCACAAAGGCGGAACCGTGTGAGACGCCAGAGTGGGTGGAGATTAAGTAAAATGAATCCTTGTGGAACAGATCGCTGGCACCGCGACAGTGAATTGAAAGATGAAATTCTTAAGAGGTCTCTGGCTCTAGCCTGCCCTATTTGAACCTGTGGCCGGAAGAGGCCAGTGGGATCTATTCGATGCAGTCACATGAGAACAAATAAAGAGCTCTAGTGACATTCCTGCAACATACAGACACAATGTGACCACATTGCACCCCAAGATCATCTTCGAGGTCCTGGCATGTTTAAGTTTAAATAGATTATGATCTTGGTTGTAGTCCTTGAGCAGCGTGCCAAGATGGTAGCACTTGTAAAAAAAAAAAAAAAAAAAAAAAAAAGTCACAACTCCTTTCCTGCCTCAGCCTGCAACTATCACAGGAGCTGTCCAGGGAGTGGCACCTCCTCCCAGCCTTTCCAAACAGCTCAGCAGCGCGTGGATGGCACCTCAACCTGTGTGGCCTGTGGCCAGGAAGATCTTCCCATCCTAACCCTTGGGCCCAATGCAGGGAAAAGGGGTGGGGGGGGGAGAAAAAAAAGCTACCAATCTCTGAACAGGGAAACCCACCAATCCCTGAGCTCCCCAAACGCAGGACTTGAAATCCCACCAATCCTCAATCAGGAAATCTCTGCGAGGTTTGTTTTTGTTTTGTTTTGTTTTGTTTCTCTCCTCCCGCCCCCAGAAAGCTCCGCC
Organism: Mus pahari; assembly: GCF_900095145.1. Taxonomy (NCBI): domain Eukaryota; kingdom Metazoa; phylum Chordata; class Mammalia; order Rodentia; family Muridae; genus Mus; species Mus pahari. Next base: position 30,782,732 of record NC_034603.1, on the reverse strand, counting down.
CCTAGCTGTATAAACCCTGCTCTCCGTTCAACTTCTTGCTGTCCACTCCTGGGAGCAGAGGCAGCCACCCCTGGATTTGTCTGTCCCTCGTCTTCCTGGATTCATCCTTCCACTAAATCTCTTTCGTGAGATTTGCTGTCTGGTAGAACTCTCTTATCAGAAGAAGCCAAGAAGCAATGAAGAGAAGGGAAGAATGAGAAAAGGGGAGCAAGGCTGAGTGAGCTCAACTCGTGAGCCACTCAGCTCAGCTGGGGAGACCCTCTCCTGGGAGCTGCAATGCCTCTGCTGAGGAGACTTCTCTCAGAGCTGTGTGATTCCTGGGCCGGGCATCTCAGGATGTCCTTCCGTTGGGATACCTTCCCCCCTCTGAGCAGTGTGGCTCCTGGGTTTCCGAGTCCCAGGGTACCCTTCCATCCGGGCAGGAACACTTACAATAGTCAAAGTGTGGTCCCGCCCATCATCAAATTGTCAGTCTCTTGTAGAAAGAAGATGGACCGGTATGATGTCAGAACTGTGTGAAATCTCTTTCCCGGACGTTAAGTTTCCCCACTGACTGGCACCAGGCCCCTTTAGCATATTTTCATTCCTGTCAGGAAAGTTAAAGAACCAAAAATGGTAGTGTAGATAGATATAGCCAGGTTTTCGATCAAGAAATTCAAAGTCAAGCAAAAACGTGGACATTCACCAACTCTACTGGCTTCTGAGACTTTAATGAAGTTAGTGGCCTCTCTGCTCTCTGGGTGCCTTTCTTTAGCACCACAGAAGTGACCTTAGAAAAAGATCTTGCCAAAGGTTTCTGGTGCTAGAGAGTGACACGGTGGTGACTTCTAGACGCAAACTTTCCAATGTGATTGTACTTCTTAAATTGCGCGGAAGGTTGATAATCAGTAAACTGTTCATAATCGCGAGGAAGGTTGAATGAAGATTCTGGGTGCTACAGTGAGCAGGTTACGCAGGCGCACTTGCCTGCCCGCGGCTGGCCGCCTTGCAGAGCGCTTGCTGTTTGAGTTCCCGCTGTGCTCCCCGAGCGCCCTCTGCCGGGCACACAGCGGTGCGCGTTCCCTTCGTGAGAGCAGGGCTCAGGCGCTGTGCAAGATCTGGCCGATCCGGACCTAGCCTATCGGACCCTCCCATCCCGGAGGGGAGCCTCCTGGGCCACAGAGGCGGGATGCTGTATAGGTCTCCCCTGCGCTTCAGAGCTGCAGGTCACCAAGACCTCAGCCCTGCCGGGCCAGAGCCCAGACTCTTTTGGTGGTGATGGTGGTGGTTTTTGGGTTTTTTTTGGTTTTTCGAGACAGGGTTTCTCTGTATAGCCCTGGTTGTCCTGGAGCTCACTCTGTACAAGACTAGGCTGGCATCAAACTCAGAAATCTGCCTGCCTCTGCCTCCCAAGTGTTGGGATTAAAGGCGTGCGCCACCATGCCCGGCTTTCAAATGATCCCTTTTTAAGTCCTTTGTCATTCCCTGGCACGATCATGGAATAGAATAATGTGCATTGGTTGGGACATGCTGGACTGGTCCCGGGTGCTGTAAGTTCTCAGCCAGAGTGTGTACCCTTCCTTCCTTCGTTACTTTTAAATACACTGATAGGGGAACCACGAGTGAGCTTTCTCCTTAAGTCTGTTGATAATTGTGCCGTAGATGGAAGAAACGCTTGGAGTTTCTAAAAGAATTTACCTAATACTCATAAGGTAGATGTTAAGTCAAACTCGGGTAGACAAAGAAAGGGTGCAGACCTACAACATTCTAGTTCTCCAAAATCACTAAAGTTTATTATTAATCGATCTGCCTTGTTTGTACAATCTTTAACACCGTTGTGTCTTTTTTTTTTTTTTTTTCTTCTCTTTCTGGAAATTTCAGGTCACAAACAGGCTGAACACTGTGACTAGCTGTGTGGCTTGTGTCTTGGTTAAAAGGGATAAGATACTGCAAGGTGATTACCACTTTTGGTCTTTGAGGCAGCTTTAGAGAACTTTTTAAATTTTGTGTATTGGAACAATAATGCTCATCAGATTAATGTAAAGATTAAATGAGAATGTTTATTATTTTTTTTCGAGACACGGTTTCTCTATATAGCCCTGGCTGTCCTGGAACTCACTTTGTAGACCAGGCTGGCCTCGAACTCAGAAATCCACCTACCTCTGCCTCCCGAGTGCTGGGATTAAAGGCGTGCGCCACCACGTCCGGCTCGAGAAAGTGTTTTTAAAGCTGCTTGTGCAATGTCAGACCTACCAGCTGTGGCTACATTTAATAATCTTATGAACCCTAGATCCCCAGGGAGGGAAGAAAATACAATTTGGGTCTCTCTGATGTTGCAGGGGTCTTCTCTGTGTTTCCTAGTGGGGCTCCATCCCTATGTTCCCTCTCAGAGTTCCCTCATGGGAGTCCTGACTCAGGGCTCCTGCTTGATGAGTCTGAAGTTCCTAAGGCAGGACTGGTTGGCTTACCACTCTTCCCTACATTCCTCTTGGCAGGACCGCCACCCTCTCAGAAAGCAGATCACAGAAGCAGAGATGGCTCCTGTGATGTTTGCAATTGGACCCCTGGAAAGTCAGGGTCTACTGGTTCCGGCCTGCTGCGTTGTCTGGAGGGCATCTACTGTTCTGGGATCTCGAAGCTTCTCTGCCTCACCCACACTCCTTCAACTGAGACCAGAGCCAGATTTTTTGACCCATAAAAAAATGGGGCCATCACAATAAAAGTTATCATCTATAAAAGGATGTACTCTCTGCGGGGGCACAAAGGTCCATGGACCCACGGAGCACTAGGGGACCCAGGATGTTAACCACACCAAGCCTCTCAGTGGAGGAAATAAAAACCTGCTTTCCAGCCCCAGAAGGCTTGGAGTGGATATTGTTGACATCCAGTGACCTTTTGCTATCTATGGTGACCTTATTTTTCCATGTTATAATAATCAAAATGTATGGTGTTTTCAGCAGTAGGGTCTTGCTGTCAAGTTCTTGGAAGCAACCAAGAGCAGTGGCAACAGCATTCCTTGTTAGGAGAGTATCTCTAGGGCCCTCTGACCAACAACTCAAAGACATACCTCACACCTGGCACAGGGATTCTCATTAGCAACCTGTTTAAGGAGCATTATCCACTATGTAGGATGATTCTAATTAAACTCATTCATATATATATATATATATATATATATATATATATATATATATATGATACATTATATAGAATTTTACAGAGAATGCATATGTAAACATCATAGAGAGTATGCATTTGAAGATGTGTGTGTGTGTGTGTGTGTGTGTGTGTGTGTGTGTGTGTGTAAATAGAGAGAGAGAGAAAGAGAGATCTTATAAAATGAGATAGGATCTCTCACTGAACCTGGATCTAACCAACTGGGTAGTCTGATTGGCCCATGAGCCCTGGGGATCCTCTTGTCAATACCTCTCTGTCCCAGCACTGAGACTGCAAGCAGGCCATCTTCTTTACATGGGCCCTGGGGATCAGAACTCAAGTCCCCATCCTTTCACAGCAAGTACTTTATCCACTGAGCCTCCTTAGCCCTTGAATGTCTTTTTAAAGATTTATTATATGTGTGCATATGAATGTTTGTATGCATGTATATATGTATGTATATTTGCCTGCATGCCTGTTTGTCATGCACCCTGTAAGTCAGTACCCAAGGAGGGTGGAAGAGAGTGTTGAATTCCCCTGGAACTGGAGTTATATATGGTTGTGAGCTGCCTGTGGGTGCTGGGTATCAAATCCACTGGAAAAGCAGCTGTAAATGTAACTTTTATTCCCCTGATGTAATCCATCTGCTAACCTAGGCCCAGTCCTGGAAACTTCTGGCCTCTGTACAATCTTACCTAGGCCTAGAATGTTTTCAACCTCTGAGACTTACTGCTGAATCAGCTCAACCTTTCTTGTTCTTTTTGAACTCGGTTGGTTTCACTCAGCTGTTCTGGCTCGAACCCCTCTCCAAGCTGACTGGTTCAGACTGGCTTCTCTGGGCTTCTCCTGAATTGCTGTTTAGCCTCAGACTAACTGTGGCAGTCTGCTCTGATCCTCCGGTGAGAGACCAAATCTTTTGGGTTCAGACTCCATCTTAGAGAACTTGACCTAAGGTTAAACTCAAGCTAATTAACAAACTGGCATCTAGCACTAGTTTCTAGGTTCACCAACAAGACCCATGTTTAGCACCAGCTTACACACACACACACACACACACACGCACACGCACACGCACACGCACACGCACACGCACACGCACACAGGTTACAAGCCTGCCCCTGACACTTCACTTCCTGACAACCACCAATCAGAAGGAAAACAGAAGTTAAGTTTATGGTTTGGCTCTCAGCACCAGCCAGTTATGTTAAAGGCCATAATGGCCTCCCAATCAAATGTGTACCAGGCTAGATACCCCATTCTTGCCTTTATAAATGCTTGCCTGAAACTGGGCTTGGGGCCTCCTCCCATTCTTCTGTGTCAGAGACGGTGGTGTGGCCCAAGCTTAAGCTTACATAAAGAGACCCTAATTCGATTACATCGGAATGGGCTCCTTGGTGGTCTTTTGGGGGTTCACGAATGTTCCTGGTACAACACTCGCTCCTCATTCCCTGGGTCATTCTGTCTTCACCTGTGCTTAGCCTGTTCTCTCTCTGTAAAGCTCTCCTGATAAAACTGCCCTTTCCCTCTCTGCACTGCACCTCAAGTAGCTTCCCTTTCCTCTCTCTTCTTGTGAGAGTTGGGCAGATCCTACTCTGTCATATCTTTCTCTGCTTCGTCACTTTGTCTGCCACTCAAAGTTAGATATCACTTTCGAACATGGGTGCTTCCTTCTACAACTATTTTTATTTTCATTTTGGGGGATTATGGGTACTAAGTATTATAGGTAAAGATATTATATATTAAGTATTAAGTATAAGCATATTATGTACAAAGGGTATGTCTATATTCCAGCCAGACATATTAAAGGTATGTGCTAAAGCTGAGACACATCACAACTAGAAACTAGGTGTTTTCATCAAATAACACAATCTTGAGGTTCATGGTGTGATGAAATATCCTACAGCAAGAAGCCAATGCTCTTAACCACTGAGCCATCTCTTCAGCCATCTTCCTGTATGATTTTTAATGGGGAAGAATCTCACTGGATTTGCTACTCTAAAAACAAAAAAATAATAAAATTAAAATAAAGATAGGAGTAGCTTGCACCTCAGATGATAGAGTGCATGCCCTGGGTTCAACCCCCAACACCGTATAACTAGGTGCAGTGGTGCATGCCTAAATCCCAGCACTCTGGAAGTGAGCACAGGGAGAGTCCGGGTCATGTTTGTCTCCATATTTTGAGGCCTGCCTGAGACACATGTCTCTTACATACATATACATATGCATACATACATGCATTTGTCATTGTGGCCCTCTACTCAACTGTACCTTCCCTCGATTCTACTATCTGTTTTTCTAGGAAATATCAAATATCAAATAGTCAAATTTCTAGTTAGATGTGAAACTGTATGTTCATTATAAGCCTATGTTCATTTTTTTTACCCTGTTTAGTGAGATTTGCTTTTCTTCTTTCCCCCAGACTTGGAGAGAGACCAAATCTGCAGCTAAGGATGCTGTGCTATTGGAGAATGGCTTTGGAAAAGAATTGTCACAGAAGATCACTGTAGAGAGTCTAAGGGAGAAAGGCCCGTGGGACTCCAGAACGGAAGGCTTGAGAAATGGAATGGCAGGATATGAAGACTGTGAAATATTCCAGAGCATCACCCGAGTCAGAGATGAGTAAGGAGAGAGAAGACGCTCGCGGCTCTGAGGGGCTCTAGACTTGGAGCTGCTCTTTTCCCAGAACCAGGAACCTGTCACAGAAGAACCTGGCCAACAGTGCCGAACACATGAGGGAATCTCCACAAAGAATTTATATTTGATTGCAGATACCCATTTGGGGGAGATAATCTTCAAGGATACGGAAGGCAGCAAAATTATAAAGCAGACTTCATAATTTATTTTGAGGGAAAAAAATCCAGTACTAAAAAATAAAAAAACCCTATAGATGTAGGCACATGTGAAAAGGCCTTTTGTTCGAAGGCACTGCTCATTCGACATGAAGAGCAGTCAAGTCTCCCCCAATGTTTATAGGTAATTTCTTGTTATAATACATGTAAATATAAGATTTATTTTTTATTAAATTATCACATGTACTCACACAAGTAACTAGATTTACATGAAGACACATTCAGAAGAAAGCACGCCAGGCTGTAAGTATTAATGACCTTGGGGGGAGGCATTTACTTCCCCTTCAAAAGACCTGGGTTTTATTCCCAGTACACACATGTCAGCTCACAACCTTTACAAATCCATTTCAGAGGATCCAGCGCCCCCTTGCGCATTGCACACATGTGGTACTGATACATACAAAGAGTCAAAACATAAAAATAAGTATTCTTTAAGTATCTGTGCATGTGTGTTGGTTACTTTTCTGTTGCTGTGATAAAGCACTGTGACCTAAGGAAGAAGAAGGGGTGGGCCTGGGCTCACAGTCCCAGGGAGCTGGCCTCCGTACCACCTGTGGTGGTGGTGTGAATGAGGATGTACATTTGAATGCCTCGTCCCCAGGTGGTGCAAATGTTTTAGAAGGACTGGGACAGCCAGACCTACACAGAGAGACCCTGTCTTTAAAAACGAAAAGCATAAAAAACTACCACAGAAGGACTAAGATGTGTGTCCTTGTTGAAAGAGGTGTCACTGAGGGCAGGTGTCAAAAGCCACCACTATTCTCATTCTCTCTCTCTCTCTCTCTCTCTCTCTCTCTCTCTCTCTCTCTCTCTCTCTCTCTCTCGTGTGTGTGTGTGTGTTCTGTCTGTTGGGCTGTCTGTCTTTGTGGGGAGGTGGATGTATACATGCCTGAAATACAGAAGTACCACACTAACTATATTACAAAATGAAGAGT
>NC_034603.1:30762296-30775788 GCF_900095145.1 Mus pahari | reverse complement strand
TTGAAAGAGGTGTCACTGAGGGCAGGTGTCAAAAGTGTCCATTATTCTGATTCTCTGTGTGTGTGTGTGTCTGTCTGTCTGTCTGTCTGTCTGTCTGTCTGTCTGTCTGTCGGTCGGTCGGTCTGTCTGTCTGTTGGGCTGTCTGTCTTTGTGGGGAGGTGGATGTATACATGCCTGAAATACAGAAGTACCACACTAACTATATTACAAAATGAAGAGTCTAGCCCAGTGTAAAGGACCTGAGGAGCAGAACTAAGGTTTGTAAGGTAGTATGTTTCTTAAAGAGGAAGATGACCTCGCACATACAATGTAACATTCTAAGTAAACCTTGATTCTCAAGGCTGTGGACAGGGTTAGATTTCCAAATGTGGAGTAAAGAGACAAAAGGCAGAAAAGGACCAGATCTGACCTGAACAGATAAGACTGTTTATTAGCATACACAAGGCACAGCCCTCCCCCCTCCCCAGGGAAGGAAGGGTCTGCAAAAGGGAGAAAGCTGAACAGCGTTCTTATAGGGGTTGGAGAAGGGCTTGGGTAAGGGAGGTTGGTACAGCAGCAAAGGACACCTTAGTCCAGATCTAGCAAAGTTTGTTCAGAGCTGTCCCAACAGCCAGTAATTATGAGACATACACCTATTTGCACACATCATTGTACACATTCATAAAAACATCTGCACCTGCACGTGTTAAAGTATGAGATACATACACACAAACATGTGGCTAACGAAAGCTGAGTATCTCACTGTCAGAGAGAAACCATAAATAAGGGGGAGGGGGGATGGAATCACACTGCATCACAATGAGAGCACCTAATACACACATCACAATCCATCAACAGGGAACAGTTCTCTAGAGGAATGATGGGCAAATAATGTGCCAAGGGGCTGTGGCAGGGGAAGCACGGAGTGAGACTGGCAGGTCCAGCTGCCACTGCGCCACCTGCTGCAAACAGCACTGTGCCTCCCACTCCCAACCAGCAGAGCAGGAGAGGTGACTCAGGAACTCAGTGGCCATTGCTTGAGCAAAGTAGACTCCTGCAAACCAACCCAGGCAAAGCACCTAGGAAGCAAGCAGCTTTAAAAGCTGCTTGCACAAATGCGCCCTTCACTGAGGGAAGAACCCTTAGCATTGCAGGCCTGGTGCTGTGACAGTCCTGGAAATTAAACAGACTCGCGAGTCCGCTAAGCTTTGCTTATCAGTCTGGCCTTTTGTGTTTGGTTTTTTTCGAGACAGGGTTTCTCTGTGTAGTCCTGGCTGTCCTGGAACTCACTCTGTAGACCAGGCTGGCCTGGAACTCAGAAATCCGCCTGCCTCTGCCTCCCGAGTCCTGGGATTAAAGGCGTGCGCCACTAAGCCCAGCTTCCACTCGCTCTTGTGAGAGACCACTCAAGACTTCAAAGTCATTCTTTCTTCCAGAGTGCCACTGGTGGTGCCACGTAGACGGCGAGGAAGGCCAGATCTGATTGGCCTTTTGGAAGACATCAGAGACACTTTCTGTTGGAAATGTGTTACAAGCATGCCAAAAGGCATCCGCACACACGATAAAATTGCTTTAGAGTCCATTCCAATGGGAAACATTTTACACACACAGTTTAAAAGCTTCTATTCCTCTTCACTTTCATTGGTAGTTCTGAATATTAGGGTATGTCTCCTGGTGGGATCAAAAACTACCAACATATATATAATTTCAAGTGGAAAATTGGGAGGCAGGAATCGAGTACTGGCTGCTTTCTGTTATCCTTTGTGTGCCCAAGTCAGTGTCTCTCTAAGCCAACTTCAACAGCTCAACTTTAAGACCATTGTAAACAAACCTGTCAACCTTCCTGGGCTACAAGCATTTATATCAGAAAAAGAAAACAAAGTTGCTTTTTGACAGTAGTTAACAGGTGTCTGTGGGTTTTTGTTTGTTTGTTTGTTTTGTATGTTTGTTTGTTTTAACACACAGTTGATTCCATCTGCTTGCTGCTTTTCTGGGTTGTCTACACATGAGCGCAGTTGCTCACTTCTCTCTTTCATGCATTCAGATGATGAGATTTTCCTGAAATTAAAGATGCAGAAGATGCTCACCCTGAAGAAGAAGAATGTTCGAGACTGGGGTAAGCTTTTGTATCACTCTCTGTTGCCAAACAGAATACATTAGTAGACGTTTATGAGAAGAGACAACTGGCAGTTAAAGGGAGATTAAACTGTGTTAAAGTTTCAGGTTACATGCTCAAAGACATCTTTAAATCCTTATTGTGCAGGAAACTCAAAGCATAACTTTAGAATAGAAAAGGATATCAAAAACATAAAATACATAGGATGTTTTTAAGACAGAAGGTTATGGTGTGCCAGAAGTACAAGAGCCTACCTGAAGGATTTATAATGGCTGAAGTTAAAAACATTTTCAGCAACAAAACAAAGAATAAAATTGTACGAATTAACAATATCCATGAGTCTGTGTGATGCAAACAAATAATTAAGTACGTATGTAAATAAGAAAAAAAAACAAAAACAGCTTTCTCTCGAAGGAGAAATATAACAGTAAGTGTAGATGAAAATGGCCATTGGTCAAACACCGCAGCAGTAGTTGTTACAGTCAAAATGGACACTGCAATCAGTGGCTGCGAGGGTGAGAAGAAGTGTGCGAGGTCGATAGTATGCCCCAGCCCTAGATGTTATTTTAAAAGGGAGAAGGGCAGCTTTACAACGAAGAAACTCATCGGTCCTCCCATAGATCTACATACATAGGACCAACCAACAGCATACAGCTCCTACCCCTCGGATGCTGAAAAGGGCACGCAGTTCCCTTAAGGGATGAGGAAGGGGCGATCTGAGGAAAAACCTCCCGAAGATTAAAAGTGAGCTATGTATGTCATATAAAACCTCCGTGTTTATGGGTGCACCTATGATGCAAACCAGCAGATCCTGAGAGGAGGCAGCGCCTAGCGCCTAGCGGGCAGGGCTGTGGCTGACTGCAAGGCTGGCCCCGCCCCTTCACGTGGCTGCGGACGATTGATCGTTAAGGTTACCAGTGGTTACCAGATTTTATGATGCTTCTTCCATGATGTCCAGTTTTCAATACGTTTAAGTTTTATAGCTAGAGAAGGAAGAGGAAAAAAAATGACACAATTCCGTTCTTAAGTGTGTGAGTGTGACCGGGGGTCGGTTTTCCTTCCTCCCTGCCCTGGACACAGGATCTGCCAGGGCGGCTGGGCTCGCCGCGCTGCCTCGGGAACTCTGCCCGCCGGTCCAGGAGGAGGAGTTGCAGGAGGAAGCCGCCAGGATGCTGGAGCTTTAGAGGATCAAAATGTTTTATGTATCAGTGACCTCGTGGCGCAATGGTAGCGCGTCTGACTCCAGATCAGAAGGTTGCGTGTTCAAATCACGTCGGGGTCAGGAATATCTGTTTTCCTACAATTGAGCTAGAAAGGCCACTCAAATCTACAGACAAGTCATTTCCCCAATTCTTCTCTATACTGATAAGAAACTTGGCCACTTAAATGCAAAACCACTTCAGCTTTGCGATCAGAATTAAATTTGGCAAAGAGCCAAATCAATTCACAGATGACAAAGATGGAAGCGGGAAATGTAAGTTCGCTATAATGTATACCAGGTGCTTAAACACACACAGAGGAACAACAGAATAAAGAATTAAGTTTTAAACTCTCAGAGTTTTGTTTGGTTGGCTGGGGTAGTTTTGATCCAGGTGTTGGGGGAGGGGCTTCAGCACAGGCCCTCACACAGTCATTTTTAAGCTGAGTTTGGGGTGACTGAAACATTTCCGCTGAAGTCCTTTGCTCACACACTTCAAGCTCTGAAGGACGGCAGAGACTTAAAATCCAAGGAGGCGAGGAATTAAAATTCTTATAAGTGAACTTCTCTCTCAGCTGATTGAGGAAGGTTTTCTGGAGCCTTCCTAATGCTGCTGGTTTCTTTTCACGCGTCTAAGCATCAGGTTTTAAAGGGACTCTAAGCCATAGTCTCCCTGACTGTGACAGGAAACACCTTTGGGCTCATTCGCAGCTCCAGTCCTCCCTGCCTAATTCACTGCCAAACGCAAAACTCCAAAGTCGTTAGATTCTCCAACCTTTCAAATGTTTATAATCGAGGAATCTCTTTTTTAGCATTATATCCTAAGAATTAATTCTGTGAAAACCTTTTATTTTAAATGCCTACTGTTCAAGATTATGAACTGCTAAAATTTCCCCTTCCCATATGAATAGATAAGGTTTTAAAAGATCTACCTGTCAGATAATAGTCCATCCTTGCAACATCATTATTACAAAAGCAGAATTTGCTGGGAACTTCTGTGTGTGTGCGTGCGCACTCATGTGTGTGTGTATGTGTGTGTGTGTACAGATTTTTCAGTCATCAATTTTAAACACCAACTCATCTTATTTAAAATTAGCAAAGATTTGTTTTCCCATTATACAAAGATCAAAATAATCACACATTCTACAAAAACTGATGCAGAAGTGATTTTCTGAAAAAGAAAAAGTAGAGAGAAGAGAAAGAAAACTTATTTTATTTGTGTGTGGGGGTGTGTGTGTGCACTGACACAAATTGGTGATCTTCACTACAATAGTTAACTTCATAAAGAACAACAACAAAAAAAAAAAAAAAACAATGTGTTTACTCGTAGCCACGGAGACGGAAAGTCCAAATAGCATAGTAGGACCTCTGACAAAGGTTTCAAGGCCTGCGACAGGAGAGAAATGTGGGAGAAAGTCCTGTCTTGAGCACTAGGGTCAGAGAGAGTACAAGAGAGACAGGCTTACTCCTTACATGACAACTATCCAGGACTTGTAGGACAATTTCTTGTCTCTGGTGACTAACAAGCCTCCTCCTGGCCACTTCTCCTAAGGTTCTGCCCCCACCCCCAGCCCCACCCCCCACCCCCAACACAACAGGCGAGGAAGAGGTGCTCCAGGCAGGAACACTTTTTAAATGACTCGCGGTTATCTCCGAGTCAGTGCAGCCGCCTCAGCAGGTGTCCATTTAGTGGTTAACTTTATATTTCTTTGTTAGAAAGGATTCCTAGCTTCTAGATTATGTTGACGAAAAAAAGCTAATGAATGTTTCCAAGTTTAATTCTCTAAGGTTTAGGATGTGGTCTGTAGAGAGCCAACTTGCAGTCTGGCACCGCCCTCTAGTGGCTAGATGAGAAAATGACATGACCCCTGGGCATGTCTATGGCTTTAATAACAAACGGAGCCAGCATATGGGTACATCTTATCCAAGCTTATAAGATTCAATTATTTAGAAATGCCTTCTAGAAGAAGCCTCTGTTTTTCCACATCACACTCTGAAAGAGGGGGCTGCTTCCAAAGTAGTCTATCAGAGTGAATATTTAACAACCAGGGTCAAGGCCATGATTAGCAGGGCCTGAACCCAGAAACTATTGAGATTGTCTGGAATACACCTCAGCTGTGTGTGATCATACCTTTTAATGCTTGACTCTTCTGCTCTAGGCAGGTAATAAACCAATCTCTCCAGTGCAAGGTATCTCTGCCAACAGGAGACTACAGTTCACTGTTTTTCCAGCAAACGCGTCACAAAAAAACAAAACTAAAAATAAACAAGCAAAAACGAGAGAGAGAGAGAGAGAGAGAGAGAGAGAGAGAGAGAGAGAGAGAGAGACAGAGAGAGAGAGAGAGAGAGAGAGAGAAACAAAAATGCACACCCACATACCTATGAATTCGTTTTGTGTTAGCCAGTTAATTACTCCTAGGCACGGTACCCAGTTGATGTACCCAGTGATGGCCCCTGAAGAATACTGGTTGTCCCTTTGCCAGTGGATGTTGATTGCATATAGCTTCTCAGTTAAAAGTGAGTCCTGTCCTTCCTCATCTTTGTGCTAGGACCCCAGCTAGCTTGAGCCTGTGCAGGCCGTGTGTGTGTGCTGCCAGTCTTTGTGAGCTCACATACGCATCAGTCCTGTTGTGTCTGGAAAGACTGTCATGCTGTCTTGCTCTCTGGCCTGAGGATACCTGACACCCTGGCTATATCGAGATAGATGATCCAGAGGGAGGAACTGCCACCTGAGACACGATTAGAAGCCTTGCCTGTGAGCCTCTCTGCCACTTACTTCTGAGTCAGGTACCCCATGTGTGTGTTGTGGATTTCTGCTTGCCATCGTAGTGAATAAACCTTGAGATGGAACAGCATCTGGACTGTCTCTCACTATTTACTACCTGATCCACAATATAAAGAATAGATGATGTTGGATTGGACAGCCCACAAACTTAAAGCAAGTGTGCAAAATATGATTGGGGAATCGTGAGATACAATTTATTATTTTTCCATGACCAGGAAATTATGACACGGTTTAGAACACTCAAATACACCATGTATAGGGGTCAGAGGTAACATAAAATATAATCATACTATGCAGATTAAATTTAAAGAGCCCAGTATCCTAGGATATGGTGGATGGATTATGTACCACCAGGTAAACCAAAACTAGTAACAGCTCCATTTATTGAGCCAGACACAACATTACCAGCACAAGTCATTCTCTTGCCAAGAATTAGACCCATCCAGTTAAAAATTAATTTAGTGACATTATAATGGCCCAAAGCATATTACCCAGATGGATTTGGAGGAAAACCCCTACAAGCACTATCAGCAGGAACTTCTGTGGATGGAGCAATGCAATCCTCGGAGGGATTACAGGCAGAGGAGCAGCAGCAGCCATCATTCAACCTGTTAAAGCAGAACTCTACTGTATACAAAAAATTAACACAGACACGGCCAAAGCATTGCATGCAGTATCACAATCAATTGATGCATTGCTCACGATAGTTAATACCATGGAAACACAGATAACAGGTATTCCAGGAAACATACAGTCAGGAATACAAAAAGAGCATTGAATCTCATCACCACTAATTATAACCTGATTGTGACTCTAACCAAATTTATGACTCTAGTGTTGTAAGTAATATAGAAAATTAGATATATTGTTTACAACTGGAATGGGCAGACAAGTCCCAGAATTTCAAACTACTCTGGACTCTGAAAGAATGTCTTGGTGTGCCGACAGCATATGCGAACTAAACTTAGTACAAATATCTTTAGATAATGCACAGAATGGATACATGGGTAAACATATACCACAATCAAATAAATTGTATGAAACACCATATACACAGGAGGAAACCTGGGTGGCGCCAATTGACCACTTCACATGGATAACTGTTAACAGCACACCAGCATCCCCATGGAACAACCTTACAGATTAGGACCCAACACATATTTATATTCACGTGTACCCATAAGAAAGATGGAAGATACAGCGTTGGCATATTCCACTATGCCTCAGACCGTACAAACCCTGGGTAACTATAAATTCTTGGTATGCACCAATAATGAAACTATCATTAGATATAATTATTTAAATGAAACATCGGTGGACAATAATCACGTAAAATGGAATATAACTAGAGGATGCTATCTTGTACATAATAGTCCACAGATCGTAGTATCCAATCAGACGAGACTAACCACAGTACACTACCAAGAAAAATGTTACTTCTCATCTGATGCACAATTTGACTTCGAATTGGAGAAAGACCACATGGATAAACTTGTTAAAACCATTAGAGCAATCGATGAGGTAGCAGAGCACAATGAGAAACAACTACGGAGCATGCATCAAACACTCTTGAACCGAGAAAATTTTTCGGTGCATAAGACAGCAGAATTACACAATATGGTAGGGCTACTCAGAGCAAACATCTACTTTCGAAAGGACTGGAATAAGGAATTGAAAAAGTGTGGCATATGGGACCAATTAGCCAGGACTGCTCAGTTTGATTTTGTGTGTTACCCTGTATATAACCCACACAAAAGTCAAGCACAGGGCTGGAGAGATGGCTCCATCATTAAAGGCAGGTTCTCAACCAAGAATACAAAGGCCAAGCACAGAAGCGAACGCCTGTGACCCAAGCTGTGGAGACCAGAGACAGGTAGATCCTTGGGGCTCACGGCCTTCCAGCTTAGCCGATCAGTAAGTTCCATGTTCAGTGAGAGACCCTATCTCAAAAAATTAAGGTGGAGAGCAATAGAGGAAAGACACACATTATTGACCTCTGGAGCACACACACATATGTGCATACACACATGCACACATGCACAAAGATGCACACATGTATGCACATGCACACACATGCATACACACGAAAATATTGACAAGCACAGACACATACCACACAGACCCACAAGAGACAAAGAGATGGAGGAAGAAATTTTGTAGGTTGATTCATTGGGCTGCTTGGCCAAGGACCTAAGCCTAAACCACAAACACTAAATATGTGGGCATGAAGATAAAGTTTGGTGGATAAATTTTATTTTATCCAGGACTCTGAATGTAAAGTGAAAACAATAATAAAACATATCAAAGCATATTGAGGTAATGATCGTCATCACATAAACTATCAAATTTCTTCGGGTAGGTAAATGATAACCCCGCCTCTCTGTAATGGTCACTAAATTTGAACATAGACAGTCATGGCTACCCTTCTTGTTGCTGTGATAAAATATTTGACAAAAAAACAGTTTATGGACAGTTTTATTTAGGCTCATACTGTGAAGATACAGTTCATCGTGGTGACTGGAGGTTGAGTTGGCTCACAATGGGAGGACACAGTCCATCATGGTGACAGAGGCTGAGGCAGCTGCTCGTACTGCATCTGCAGTCAGGAAGGCAGGGACCCCAGCCCATAAAAGTGTGCCACTCACAGTTAAAGTGGACCTTCCCACCCTGATCGACCTAATCTAGATAATCCCTCAGAAACCTGGGCTTGAAGCTTGTCTCCTAGGTGAGTCTAGATCCTGTCATGTTGACAATATTAATCACTCCATGTCCATTCGTCCCTTGTTAACCTGACATCCAAAAAATATGTTATTTAAACAGTAACCTTCTACCCATGTCCCCAAAGGCTCATGTCCATCTCACAAAGCAAAATGTAGTCATCAAAAGACTCCATCATCCTTAGCAAATCCAACACTCTTCAAAAGACCAAGTTTCGGTTCAGTATAGATGTGGAATACAGACCGGCAGGATGCAGCCCACCTGGATCTGGAAGGAAGGGGGCTCCTGATCAATTATTAGCCATGATGTTGTCACAGCACAACCCTCTGAACAATACTAAAACAACAAGGAGAACAGACAGGGAAGGCTCCATAAGGAAAGTGTGTATAATGTAGTGCTGTGTAACAAATGACCCTCAGGGGCTGAAGAGATGGCTCAGCCGGTAAGAACACTGACTGCTCTTCTGAAGGTCCTGAGTTCAAATCCCAGCAACCACATGGTGGCTCACAACCCATAGTGAGATCTGACACCCTCTTCTGGTGTACTTAGATATAATAATAAAGTCTTAAAACACACACACACACACACACAAAAGACCAAGTTTCATTGCACATACACCATACACACACACATACACACATATACTGTACACATAAACCATAAACACATACACCGTACACATACATCCACACACCATAAACAAATACACCATACACACACACATACACACCATACACACACATATACACTATACACATATATAACATATAGACACACACATATACTGTATACACACACATACACCACACACAAACATGTACAATACACACACACACCAAATAAATAAATGTAAAGAAAGATTAGGCCCAGACAGATTCACTGCAAAATTCCACCACACTCTTTTTTTTTTTTTTTTGGTCTTTTTTGAGACAGTGTTTCTCTGTATAGTCCTGGCTGTCCTGTCCTGGAACTCACTCTGTAGACCAGGCTGGCCTCGAACTCAGAAATTCGTCTGCCTCTGCCTCCCAAGGGCTGGGATTAAAGGCGTGTGCCACCACGCCCGGCTTCCACCACACTCTTAAAAAGAACTAACACTGACACTTCTCAAATTGTCCTGTGAAATAGAAAGAGAAGGACTGCTTCCAAACTCTTTATGAAGCCAGTATTACCCTGATACCAAAGCCAGATAAAAGCACAGTAAAAAGAAATTACAATCCAATCTCCCCTGATGAGCAGAGATGTAAAAGTTTCTCAATAAAATAAAAACTGAATTCAAGAACACATCAAAAAGAGCATTCACCACCATCAATTTGGCTTCATTTTTGAGATGCAGGGGTGATCCAACTAATGAGTTACTATAATAAATAACACACAGAGACTCAAAGATAAAAGTCACACAATCATCTCAAAGATGCAGAAAAGGCCTTTGACAAACTCTAACAACCCTTCATCCTGTGGGGGGGAAAAACTGGAGGTAAGAATGGAAGGAACGTATCTAAACATAATAAAGGCTATTCATGACAATTCTACAAGCAAATAGCTGGAAGCATTTCCACTAAAATCAAGAGCAAGACAAGGGTTCCACACTTTCCATTTCTGTTCAAATATTGTCCCTAAAGCCTGAGAGAGCAAGACGTGGGAAAGCCATAGAAAGGATGCAAATAGGAAAGGAAGAAGTCAAGGCATCCTTATTTGCAGATGGTACTATTCTATATGTAAAAGACTCTGAAGACTCCACCAGGAGACTGTCGGCAGTTGACCAACATTGTTAGTAAAGTGACAGGACATACAAAAATACATACAGGATCAGAATCCTTAATTCATACCAATGCTAAGGAATCAGAGAAACAATTTTATTCACAATAGTTGCAAAAACAATAAAAGACCTTGGAACAAACCTAACCAATGAAGTAGAAGATCTCCACAAAGCAAGCTTTAAAATGCCAAAGAAGGGAATTCAGAAAGACACAGGAAAGACCTCCCATATTCATGGATTGAAAGAATTAATACTGTAAAAATGTCTGTCCTAACAAAACCAATCTACAGACTTAAAGCAATACCATCAAAATCCCAGGACCCTATTTCACAGAAATACAAAAAGCGATCTTAAAATTCATAAAAAGGGATGCGAACTCCACAGTCAGTCCCACAACACCCAGAAGAAGCTCAACTCCCAGGCACTCTAACACACCCAGGACCACAAGATCCCAGGAACTTGGTCACACCAGGATCTTAGGATCACAGAATCACAGGATTCCAGAGACAGCTGAACTCTGAGGAGTTCTGACATAACCAGGATCACAGGAAGGTCAGGCTCCAGTCAGATCTAGTGAGGGCAGGTAGCACTAGAGATAATCAGATGGGAGGAGGCAAGCTTAAGAACATAAGCAACAGAAACCAAGGTTACTTGGCATCATCAGAACCCAATTCTCCCACCATAGCAAGTCCTGGATACACCATCTCACCAGAAAAGCAAGATTCGGAACTAAAATCACTTCTCATGATGGTGATAGAGGACTTTAAGAAGGACTTAAATAACTCCCTTAAAGGTGTACAAGGAGAACACAGCTAAACAACAAGACACCCTTAAAGAGGAAACACAAAAATCCCTTAAAGAATTACAGGAAAACGCAATCAAACAGGCAATGGAAATGAACAAAACCATCCAAGATCTAAAAATGGAAACAGAAACCATAAAGAAATCACAAAGGGAGACAGCCCTGGAGTTAGAAAACCTAGGAAAGAGATCAGGAGTCATAGATGCAAGCATCACCAACAGAATGCAAGAGATAGAAGAGAGAATCTCAGGGGCAGAAGATACCATAGAAAACATTGACACAACTGTCAAAGAAAATGAAAAATGCAAAAAATAAAACCAAAAAACCATAACCCAGGAAATTCAGAACACAATGAGAAGACCAAGCCTAATAATAATAGGTATATAAGAGAGTGAAGATTCCCAACTTAAAGGGCCAGTAAATACCTTCAACAAAATTATAGATGAAAACTTACCTAACCAAAGAAAGAGATGCCCATGAACATACAAGAAGCCCACAGGACTCCAAATAGACTGGACCAGAAAAGAAATTCCTCCCAACACATAATAAGCAAAACACCAAATGCACTAAACAAAGAAAGAATATTAAAAGCAATAAAGGGGAAAAGGTCAAGTAACATATAAAGGCAGACCTATCAGAATTACACCAGACTTCGCACCAGAGACTATGAAAGCCAGAAGATCCTGGACAGATGTCATACAGACCCTAAGAGAACACAAATGCCTGCCCATACTACTATACCCAGAAAAACTCTCAATTACCATAGATGGAGAAACCAAGATATTCCATGACAAAACCAAATTTACGCAATATCTCAAATCCAGCACTACAAAGGATACTAGATGGAAGACACCAACGCAAGGAGGAAAACTATACCCTAGAAAAAACAAGAAAGTAATCTTTCAATNAACCTAAAAGAAGATAGCCACATAAACATAATTCCACGTCTAACAACAAAAA
Source organism: Mus pahari (assembly GCF_900095145.1). NCBI lineage: Eukaryota > Metazoa > Chordata > Mammalia > Rodentia > Muridae > Mus > Mus pahari. The sequence continues at coordinate 30,763,474 of NC_034603.1, read as the reverse complement.
TAACAGGAAGTAACAATCACTTTTCCTTAATATCTCTTAACATCAATGGACTCAATTCCCAAAAAAAGACATAGACTAACTGACTGGATACATAAACAGGACACAGCATTTTGCTGCATACATGAAACGTACCTCAGTGACAAAGACAGACACCACCTCAGAGTAAAAGACTGGAAAACAATTTTCCAAGCAAATGGTTCCAAGAAACAAGGTGGAGTACCCATTCTAATATCAAATAAAATCAACTTTCAACCAAAAGTTATCAAAAAGATAAGGAAAGCCACTTCATACTAGTCAAAGGAAAAATCTACCAAGATGAACTCTCAATTCTGAACATCTATGNTCCAAATGCAAGGTCACCCACATTCATAAAAGAAACTTTACTAAAGCTCAAAGCACACATTCATCGCCCTACTCCCAGCAATGGACAGATCATGGAAACAGAAACTAAACAGAGACACGGTGAAACAGAAGATATAAGCCAAATGGATCTAACAGATATTTATAGAGCATTTCATCCTAAAGCAAAAGATTATACCTTCTTCTCAGGACCTCATGGTACCTTCTCCAAAACTGACCATATAAATGTCACAAAACAGACCTCAACAGATACAAGATAAAAGAAGACCGAAACAATCCCATACACCCTATCAGATCACCATGGACTAAGGCTAGTCTTAAATACCAACAAAGACAACGGAAAGCACACATACACATGGAAGCTGAACAACGCTCTACTCAATGATAACTTGATCAAGAAAGAAATTAAAGGCCTTTTAGAATTTAATGAAAATAAAGACACATCATACCAAAACTTATGGGACACAATGAAAGCAGTGGTAAGATGAAAACTCACATCTCTGAGTGCCTCCACAAAGAAACTGGAGAGAGCTTACACTAGCAGCTTGACAGCACACCTGAAAGTTCTAGAACAAAAAGAAGTTCACCCAAGAGGAGGAGACCACAGGAAACAATCAAACTCAGGGCTGAAATCAACCAAATAGAAACAAAAACAACTATATAAAGAATCAACAAAACCGGCCAGGGGGTGGTGGCGCACGCCTTTAATTCCAGCACTTGGGAAGCAGAGGCAGGCAGATTTCTGAGTTCGAGGCCAGCCTGGTCTACAGAGTGAGTTCCAGGACAGCCAGGGCTATATAGAGAAACCCTGTCTCGAA
>NC_034603.1:30746258-30760671 GCF_900095145.1 Mus pahari | reverse complement strand
TGGTTAAGAGCACTGACTGCTCTTCCAGAGGTCCTGAGTTCAATTCCCAGCAACCACATGGTGGCTCACAACCATCTGTAATGGGATCTGATGCCTTCTTCTGGTGTGTCTAAATACAGCTACAGTGTACTCATACGTATAAAATAAAGAAGTAATTCTAAAAAATAATCATGTGAAAACATAAAAGTAGCTGTACAGCCAAAATCGCCCTGAACAGTAAGACCATGCTAGCAGTATCCTAATATCTGATCGTAAGTTATACTACAGGGCCATAACAAATACAGCAGAGGATTACACAGCAGCAGACAGGTCGCCCGTACACGAAAGGATGCAGGTATAAGCCCACACACACATCTACAGCCATGAGGTTTTTTTTGTTTTGTTTTGTTTTTGTTTTTTGGGGGTTTTTTTGTTTGTTTGTTTTTTCCGAGACAGGGTTTCTCTGTGTAGCCCAGGCTGTCCTGGAACTCACTCTGTAGACCAGGCTGGCCTCGAACTCAGAAATCTGCCTGCCTCTACCTCCCGAGTGCTGGGATTAAAGGCGTGCGCCACCGCGCCCGGCCTCCATGTGATTTTTTTAAATTAAGATACAGGTAGATCATTTTCCCCTTCCTTTCCTCACTCCATCCCCTCTCATCCCACTCCCCACTCCCTTCCAAACACATGGCCCCTTTTTCTTTCATTGCTATTGTTACATTGTGTGTGTGTGTGTGTGTGTGTGTGTGTGTGTGTGTGCGCGCGCGCTTGTGTAGGGGCAGCCCTTTCTCTGGCTCCTTTTCTCCCCAGTGCCTTCCTCATCCTGGCAGAGCTGAGGTCTAATCCTCTCCAGTCGAACATTGCCAAAAATCTGTATGTGCTGGGGTCGGGGGGGTGGGGGTAGGGGACGGCTCCAGCCTCTGGGGATCAGTTGCTTATACTGTGGTCTGTGGCCTGGCCTGTCTCTGTCAGTGATGGAGAAGCAAGGCGGTAAGCAGGTAAGCGGGTAAGCGGAATCACCCAGAGTTCTGGGAGACGTCACTGGATCTCATTCTGGGACCGAAGTGAGAATCCAAGCACATTTCCTTTGCTATGTAGGGGGGCTGCTGCCTTCCCAGAGCCTGGAGGCAGCTCTGCTGTTCAGTCCCAAACTCTGTTTACAGTGGTGGGGAAGGAGGAACTTGGGCAAGGGAATTACTGGACAAGGGCTGGTTAAAAGGGCCAGGGCTACTGGAGCCAAAGTGGGGACCTTTGAGGCTAGGTGGGGGGTCACCTGCTGCTTCTGAGCTTGGATTATAGAGCGCTCTACTCCAGCTACAGTCAGGGAATGTGGAGGGAGGGACCCAGCCTTTCTGTTGTCTAATGGAGGCCTCCATGTAGGAAGTGTGAGTTCTGTTTTTGTGTCCCCCGCACCCATTACCACAGCTGCCTTTGTGTCCGTGTCAATAAAAAGCCAAACCCTGACCTAGAAAAAAAAAATCCAGATTTAGGGCATTTTCTTAATTAGTGATTGATGGTGGAGGGCCCAGTTCATTGTGGGTGGCTCCATCCCTGGGCTGGTTATCCTGAGTTCTATAAAAGAGCAGGTTGAGCAAGCCAAGGGAAGCAAGCCACTAAGCAGTATCCCTCCATGGCTCTGCATCAGTTCCTGCAACCAGGTTCCTGCCCTGTTTGACTTCCTGTCCTGACTTCTTTTGATGATGAACAGCAATGTGGAAGTGTGTAAGCCAAATAAACCCTTTCCTCCCCAACTTGCTTTTCGGTCATGGTGTTTCATCTCAGTAACAGTAACCCTAACTAAGATAGTCGGAGTATAAACAGGTGCAGCAACTACAAACATTACCATCGAGTTATCTCAGAAAGACCTCTCATCCTCAAAGATCAGCAGGACTAATATTGTGGGAGTGGTCATATTACCAAAACTAATCCACAAATGAAATGCAATCACAGTTGAAACACCAATGACATTCTCCACAGGAATCCGGGGGATCATAAAATTCATATGGAAATGCAAGAACCATGGACTGCCAAATCAGTTTTAAGTAGAAAGACACAAAATTATCACATGACCTGGCTTCAAAATACGCAACAGAGCCATAGTGACAAAAACAAATATACATCAATGAAACATAACAGAGGGCACAGGTGTAGGCACGCTATTCAATAAATGGTGCTGGTAAAACTAAATACTCATCTTCAGAATAAAATTAGATCCAGATCTCTCATCACAAATCAAATGATCAGTTCAAATGGAATCAAAGACCCTAGCTTAAAATCACAACTGTTGAAACTACTAAAGGAATATAGAGGAAACTCTTTGGGATATAGGTTTATGCAAGAAATTTCTGAATGGCACAGAAATTAGGCTCAGAAATTGACAAACTGGTTCTCAACCTTCCTAATGTTGTGAAACTTTAATATAGTTACTCATGTTGTGGTGACCCCCCAACCATAACATTATTTTCATTGCTACTTCATAATTGTAATTTTGCTGCTGTTATGAATCACAATGTAAATATCTGTTTTCTAATGGTCTTGGGCGACCTCTTCTAAAAGGATCATTCGGCCCCCAAAGGGTCACAACTCACACAGGTTGAGAACTACTAGTCTGAACTATATACAGAACTCTGCAGAAATTAAACATCAGGCAGTAAATGGGCCAATGAACTGGATTCTCAATAGAAGACATAAAAATGGCCAATAACACTTTTTTAATGTGTGTGACTTCCTTAGCCATTAGAAAAATACTACTTTGAGAAGAATCCATCTCACCCTAGTCAGAATAGCTATTGGAAGAAAACAAACGTCAGCAAATGCTTTTAAGGTTGCAGAGAAAGAGGTTACCTTATTCATGTTTGGTGAGCATGTAATGTGCTTCAGGCACTATGGAAATCAATGCAGAGGCTTATCAAAAAATAAAAATAAAAAAATAAGGCCAGCCTGGTCTACAGAGTGAGTTCCAGGATAGCCAGGGCTACACAGAGAAATCCTGTCTCAAAAAAAAAAAATCTTCCATATGACCTGACTATACCACTCCTGGGTACACACCTAAAGGTGTCTGCACGTTGCTGTGCATGTGTGTCCATCTGTGATTGTTGTTACTCCTTTTACAAGCAGAGGAACATGAATCAGCTTAATGTCCATCAACATTCATTGCTGCCCTGATCTTAACTTCTTTTCTCCTATTACTGACTGGTTGGTATTTCACTCTTGTTTTCAAAGCTGTACATTATAATGTTATTTATTTTTCTTAGCACTTACTTAATTGTGTGTGTGTGTGTGTGTGTGTGTGTGTGTTGTGTATGGGTATCACAGGAGCCTGTGGAAGTCAAAAGAGGCATCAGATCCGCTGGAACTGGAGTCACAGACTGAGTCATCACGTGGATGCTGGGAACTGAAACCAAGTCCTTTGTATGAATCATAAGCACTCATAACCACTAATCCATTTCTCCATCCTTTTCCTCCTCTCATTCCTCTCATTATGTAGCCCAGTCTAGCCGTAGACTAGGCTGGACTCAAGATTCACAGAGCTCTACCTCTCTTCTACTGTTGTGTTTGGTTTTGGTGACCCAGTGACTCTAACCTGTTTTGTTTTTGTGAACACAAGCAGGGAAAGAAATCGGTATTTCGAGGAGGGAGGGAGCCCACACAGAAACGCTGAAAATTAAAAACTCAGTGAGTCGAACAGAAAAACAATAGAAATATCACCAATGGACTCAGCCAAGCAGAAGAAAGAATACCAAGGATGGGAGACAAGGTTGACTACTGTATCTAAATTCAAGAAGGACTTTTTAAATGAGTATTATGATGTCCAAGAAGTTCAGGATGCCATAAAAAACCAAACCAAAGAATCCACAGAACAGAAGGAGTTAAGAGGAATGCTAAAGACAGAGAATTTGTCTATTAGTTGAATCTGGAGGTCTCAGTGTCGGATTCTAGAGGTGACAATCAGAGCCATTATGAAGTATGCAATACAGTCCATCTAGAAAGAGCACTGTGGTTTTTCCTCCCTGCAAGCCACATGCTTGGTGCCTGTCTATTTCTGCGTTGTAAGAATCCGGCTTTACTCTCCAAACGCTTTCCCAGGTACTGCTGCTACAGCCCTGATATCCAGGTCATCTGCCAGGCCTGTCTCTGCCCAGGAAAACTTTAAAGTTCCCGTCGAAACCTTGTAGCTAACAGGCAAGTCATGGTGATGGGTGGAGGAGGTTGCCATAGAGACAGGTCCTGGGCCTGGGGCTCGGGATGGGAAGGCTTGGGTTCGGCTTCCCATTGGCTGTACGGACGAGCAGCGTTCTCCACTAGCACATGCGCAGTGGCGCCGAGGCGAGGTCGCAGTGAAGCCCGGGAGCTAGGGGTTCCGGCCGGGGCCTCTGGGGACCGGACTGGGACGAGCGTGTCCTGCCGGCTCCCGGCTCCTCCCAGGGAGAAAAGCGGTGAAGCTGAGCCCCCGGTGCAGCTCTGGGTCCAGCCTGCCACGGAGGCTCCCGCCACGCCGCCGCCATTGTTGCCCGAGCTGCGCCGACGGGGCCCGAGTGACAGGTACTGATGTCCGAACGCGAATGTCCACGGGGAGGCCGGCCCGTGGCAGGCTGGGAAGGGGAGGCGGCTGGAGGCAAGGCGGGCGCATCTCCTCAGGGCATGCATGACTATGGATGAGCTAGGCTGGGAGTTGGAGCCCCAAACAAGTACGAGTTGGTTCTTCTCGGTGTCGGGATACTTGTGAGGTTGGCTTTGGGAGGTGGGTCGTGCTTTCGATTTACACTTGAGGTAGCTCCCGAGAGGGCCTCCAATCACAGCCAAACAGGCTTGTCTTCTCTGCTCTGAGAATAGAGCAGACTATGCAAGGCAGATAAATAGATCGCCTTGGCCCCGCCCCTATGAGATTGTTTGCAAACCTCCAGTTTGTCCCAGTAATCACAGATTTGCTCTGTTGCTGAGAACATCCAGAATATTAGTGACTTAGATATTGAAACATTTCTTTCTGCAAAGTGATTAGTTTTTAACAAGTTAGAAATTAGCCATTCTGCTCATGATTCCTTAAATTATTGCTTCTAACACCACCTGCAATAAACACACATTCTCTCTGTGTGTGTGTGTGTGTGTGTGTGTGTGTGTGTGTGTGTGTGTGTGCCTCTGTCCGCCTCTGTCCCTCTCAAGGATGAATGTATTCTAAGTCCATGGATAGAGGAAAAGAAGGCCAGAGTAAATCCTGTGTGTTTATCCTGCACTCCGAGGAGTCTGCTTCTGTGTGTATGAGGAGTAGCAGAGAACACCAAAAACTCTTGGGCTGATGGTCCATTCTTGTGCTGGACAGTTTTATGTCACCTTGACACAGCTATGGTCATCTTACAGAGGAAATGCTTCTATAAGACTCAGCTACTTCCTGCCTCCAGGTTCCTGCCCAGTTTGTGTTCCTCTCCTGACTTCCTTTGGTGGTGAACAGTGCTGTGGAAGCACAAACCAAATAAACCCTTTCCTCCCCAGATTGATTTTTGGTCAAGGTGTTTCATCACAGCGGTAGTAACCCTAACTGGGACAAAAATTGGAACCAGAAGTAGGGCATTGCTGTCACAGTCCTGACCATGTTGTTATGGGAAGGTTGTAGGAGGACATTGGAACTTTAGGCTAGAAAAGTCGTTGAGTGTTGGGAGCTCCGTGGGCTATTCTGTAGGAGCTTGGAAGGGAAGAATGTTAGGAGCAGGAGAGAAAGGCAAACTTGGCCTTTGGTGTGAAGAATCTTTGGTGTCTGGTCATCTGGAACTGAATAGTCAGCTATGACTAAAAAGAGGCCGGTGTCACTGAGTGAAGTCTTCTGGGAAGTGTTTCCTCGGGGTCAGCCCAAGAAGCTAGATTTCAGAGGTAGACAAGATTATACCTCATTCTGGCTGCCAAGCTTAGTTGGGTAAGAGTCACTCTGATGGTACTGGTTCTGATGGCAGGAAAGAGCAACAGCAAGCATCTGGGGCTTAGCGCTGTGTGGCAGGGCTGGGATCCCTGAAGAAATGCCAGAAGAGGTTTTCTTAGTGACAGTTTCTGTCGCTGAGATGAAACACCACAACCAAAAAGTAAGTTGGGGAGGAAAGAGTTTATTTGGCTTACACACTTCCACGTTTCTGTTCATGGTAAAAGGGAGTCAGGACATGAATTCAAACAGAGCAGCAACCCAGAGTCAGGAGTTGATACAGAGGCCATGGAGAGGTGCTGCTCACTGGCTTGCTTCTCATGGCTTTTTCAGCCTACTTTTTTTCTCTAGAACCCAAGATGACCAGCCCAGGGATGGAATCACTTACAATGAACTGGGCCCTCCACCATCAGTCACTAATTAAGAAAATGCCCTATACTTGGAACTTATAGAGGCATTTTTCTCAATAGAGGTTCCCTCCTTTGAGATAAATCTAGTTTGGGTGTCAGGTTAATATAAGACTAGCCAGCGCAGAAGGTATTGGTGAGAATACAGTCCAGTTTCATCAAGAGACCCCAGCATTTTGGAGGTGCCAGTACCGTGGGGGTGATCATCAAGGACAGCAGCAGCAGTGGTATGAATCCAGCTGGCGCCTAAAGGACAAGCTGTGTGTTCTGCAGAGATTGGAGCCAGAGAAGTGCCCCCCAGGCCTTCTGGAGGAGCCCAGGAGATTGTGAATGGATTCCATCAGACACTGGACATTGAGTTATTTACACAGTTAAGAGTTCAGCTTTGGTCTGATTTGATTATGAATATGCCCTGGTACCTTCCTCTTGAAATAAGAAAGTAACTTATCTTTTATTTTATAGGAGCCCACAGTTGAGAGACTTTGGATTTTAAAAGAGACTAAAGTAAAGTCTTTGATTTTATAACACTTATGGGGCTTTTTAAGTTTGAAAATGTTTTATGTTGTGATGTTGATATTAATGTGTGATCTTGGGAATGAATAAGAAGGGAAAGGCTGTAGCTCAACGGTGATGCATTTTTGTGTCAAACTGACAAGAGATCATTTGTGCTGCCTAGTTTTATGTCACCTTGACACAAGCTGTGATCATCTCAGAGGAGGAAACCTCAGTTGAGGAAATGCCTCTATAAGACTGAAGTGTAGGCAAGACTGTAGAGCATCTTCTTAATTAACAATTGGTGTGGGAGGGCCCAGCCCATTGTGGGTGGGGCCATCACTGAGCTGGTGGTCCTAGGGTCTATAGGAAAGCAGGCTGAGCAAGCCATGGAGAACAAGCCAGGAAGCAGCATTGTTCCATGGCCTCTGCATCAGCTCCTGCCTCCAGGTTCCTGTTCTGTTTGAGTTCCTGTCCTGACTTCCTTTGATGATGAACTGTGATGTGGAAGCACAAGCCAAATAAACTCATTCCTCCCAAGTTGCTTTTGGTCAAGGTGTAACAATGGTAACCCTAACTAAGACAATTCTTGTGTTTCAGGGTCTTGCTCATCCATGCAAGTTCTGGACTCAGAATTTGTTACAAGATACTAACTTTATCGTGGTTCCATTCTGGACCTGGCTGCAGCAGCCCTTGGGGGAAAAAAACTGTTGTGACTGTCACATGAGACTTCAAACAGTTGGCTCAATTCTGGAAAAGTAAAGGATACTGTGAGATAGGTTCTCCTGTCTGTAGCAATGTTAGCCTCAAGAAAGAAGATGGCGAATTCTTCACGTTCCCAAGTCCTTCTAATGTGGAAGCCAGACAAGACCCAAAAGGGACCCTGCAGTGTTGAGCAGCAGACACTCACCTCAAGACTCTTGCGCGACACTGAAACCTGTCGACAGAATTTTAGAAATTTCCCATACCCCGACGTGGCAGGTCCTCGGAAAGCATTGTGTCAGCTCCGAGAGCTCTGCCTGAAGTGGCTGAGACCCGAGGTTCATTCCAAGGAACAAATTCTGGAGTTGCTGGTGCTGGAACAATTTCTGAGCATCCTGCCTGGGGAGGTTAGGACTTGGGTAAATTCTCAGAACCCAGAGAGCAGCGAAGAAGTGGTGGCTTTGGTGGAGGATTTGACTCAGATTCTAGAAGAAGGAGGTAAGAGTTGTGCCCCGGGGGGTGGGGGGGGGAGGGTAGAATCCCTGGGTAGTTAGAGAGGACACCTAGCACTTCTGAGAACAGCTCCCCTCCCCCAATGAAACTGGGGAGAATAAAGGTCAGCATATAATGAACTTTAACATGCGGTCCATTCCTGCATCGTGTCCCCTTTCAGAGCGCCTGGGACCACTGTGACTTCCAGAGGTTTGCACCATTATGCTCATACTCCATTAGCATTATGAGTTGGGTTTTTCAGATACATACTTCCAAAATAGAAAGTATCCAAAAAGCATTCATGGATTGAGACAACTCACAACTTTGTATCAGAGATTTAGAGAGCAGAGGATATCTACAGCCTGGCAGTGCTGGCCCTGCTGCATGCACATAGTTCAGGGTTCAATCCCAGCACCACCAAAACAGACAAAACTAGTGGAGAAGTATGGCTTTTGCATATAGTGCCAAGGCAGGCTTGGTTTTGAAGTCTGCATTGATAGGATAGGCCAAGTCATTGGCCTTTCCTCGGAAGCTGAAGTATTAGCAAAGCTGTCAGTGTCTTTCACCTTCTTGCGTTAAGGAAGTGTAGATGTCTGGTAAAGTGTGTCCTAGGCCGTGCACACAGACTAATCATCCTTGTCTTCCCAGCTCCTCAGAGTTCTGTCCTCCCCCAAGACACCCCAGAGGATGACCCCAACCCTGCTTTCCAGGCAGGGTGGCTCAGTGACGTGGTGACCAAAGTGAGTCTGACTTTTCTTCTGTGGTTTTAAAGTTGCTTCTTAGTGTATGAAGACATTTTGTCCTGGGCCTATAACTGATAAGACCTCAAAGGCCCCGTCCAAAACTCGGGCCCCCCTTTTCCTTCGGGAAGCACGTGCTCCTCCCTCGACCTCCTCACTGTGACTTTAGTCAGCAGTATTGTGTGAAAGCTAAGAGACGGGCCCCACAACCAGAAGGGATCTGGGTTTGGGTTTTTGGCTCTGCTGCTGAATCTGTGGCTTGACACAAGATTCTTAACCACCCCTGGCCTCATTTATTCAATGCCAGAAAGTAGACTTTGCCTTTTAGATTGCACACACTAAATATGAGATACCTGGTTATCCTAGATTATAGTAGTGGTTGCTAATGTTTTTATCCATTAAAAAGTCAAGGTCGTATGTTCTGTGATCGTCTGTTTGGTAGTCTCTTGTTTTAAGGAATAACAACTCAAGCAACATTAAGAGGAGGATTTTCTGGGGATATATATAGAGAGATACAGGTTTAGATATCTCCTGAAGTTGGAAAGCCTCTGGTAACCAAACCATTACTTCTTTATAGATGACATAAGCATATTTACTTGGAAAATGAGAAAAATCACAGGAAATTGTGTTAGGAATTTAGAAATGGACTGCTTTAGAAAATAGCTTATAAAAAAATATATCCTATGTAAAGACCATGTGATAAAACAAAATAAAAGATTATTTAGCCAGTATCATACATGAGCACACACTCAAAAGAGAATCTGAAGATACGTAGAACTAAACACAGTATGGATTTTGCAGCACTTTAATGTCCTTTGTCATTTTATAGGACATTAAAAAAAGAAAAAAAGAAACCCTTGAATAACTGTGAAGCTGTCGTTTCCCTAAATTAGAAACTTAATATGATTCTACTCTCTCTGTATTCAGCTGGGCAGGGCTAAGGCAGTAGTGTTGTGAGTTCAAGGCCAACATAGGCTACACACTAAGACCTTGACTCAAAAATACGTAATCTTTTTTCAAGTTACAACTGAGAAAAGGAGTCCGCCAGAGTAATGAAGAGCCTGGTGGTGCACTGCTTTAATCCCAGCACCAGGGAACAAGGAGCAGGCAGATCTCTGTGGGTTCAAGAAGCCAGCGCTCTACACAGTGAGTTCCAGGCCAGACAGGGCTACATGTGAGACTCTGCCTTTAAAACACTTTTTTTTTTTTTTTTTTTTTGACAAGAACAAAAAGCGACAATAACCTCTCCAGGAAATGTATCTACAAATGCAGCAGTTCAACAGGAATAAAAAGAGTGGACTCTGCATTTCTCTGTAGAGCCTGTGCATTTTTCAATTACAGCATGCTGAGTTTCTTCCTAAGGCTAAATCACGTCCGTCACCTAGTTCTCCGCCTTGCTCCTGTTGTTGAGAGATGGCTTAGTAGGCAGAGGGGCTTGCCACACAAGCATGAGGACCTGAGCTTGGATCCCCAGACCCCACATAAAGCTAGATGTGATAATGTACATCCATAAATCCAGAGCTCCTGTGGCCAAGATTGGAAGCAGAGACAGGGGAATTCCTGGAAGTTCACAGGCGAGCTAGCAAACAAAACCCTGTCTCAAAGAAGGTAAAGGGTGATGGCTGGCTGACAGCTAAGACTGCCTTCTGACCTGCATACACGTTATGACATAGGCATGATTCTTTCTCTCTCCCTCCCCTCCCCCCTTGTGTGTGTGTCTGTGTATGTGTGTCTGTGTATGTGCGTGTGTGTGTGACTTACACACACACACACACACACACACACACACTAGACACGTCAGTGCTTTACCACTGAGCTGTGCCCCAGCCCTTTTCTTCTTTGGAGCCACCAAATGCATGTGCTAGTACCAGCTGAAAACAATACATTCTACCTTAATTTTAGATATCCCTTTAAGGACCTTTGAAGGATACTGTGGAGTCAGCCATACACCAGATGAGGGTTTTTGGACTTTGGTTAGTTGGAAACAAGGTCTCACCATGTAGCTCAGGCTGGCCTGGAACTTGGACTCTCCTACCCCAACCTGTTGAATGCTGCTGTTACAGTGTAGGCCACCACACCGGGCAGGATGAGACTTAGATTCTGTGACCCCCCACCAGCACAGCCACACCGGCAGTGTCACCACTGTCTCTGCCCTCAATCGTTCTTCAGCCGAGCTAAGTTACGTTTGATATTGTAGGACTCGGTGACATTCAACGACGTAGCTGTGGACATCACCCAAGAGGACTGGGAACTGATGCGCCCTGTTCAGAAGGAATTGTATAAGACTGTGACTTTACAGAACTATTGGAACATGGTTTCTCTAGGTAAGATCTAGAGAAACCTCTTCTCCCCAAAGGCTTGACACAGTGTGTTCCTGCCCCTCCTTACTAAACATTAGGTTAGGCGCCTGGAGGACCAGACTGAAACACAGTCTAGTGGTGAGAAGTCTCCTTCGAGCACAAAAATGGTCATGTCTACTGCTCCCAAAAGAAAGGCATGCTGGGTGGGCCAGTGTGCAGCCCAGTGCCCAGTACTGCACTGCTACTGGCTGCTGCCTCACACCTAGTGCTCCTATTAGTGCTCCTAGTAGGTCCATGAGCCAAGCCGTTGTCTCCCCACAGAGGCCCAAGCAGAAGTCAGGTGATGAAGGCTCCTAGCTCCTCACCTCAGGATAAACTCCTTCTGTTCCTCCCAACCAGGACTGACTGTGTACAGGCCAACTGTAATCCCCGTCTTAGAAGAGCCATGGATGGTGATGAAAGAAATTGTAGAAGGCCCTAGTCCAGGTGAGAAGAACAGCCAACACATGGCTTTACACTGAAGAATCCGTGTCCTTAGTTTCTAAGCGTGGCGAGGTGACTCTGTAAGGGCCCCCAGCTGGTCTGGGACTCAGGGCCGTCGGCGTTGCCGCCTTATGGGAAGTCTTCAGAAAAGGTTGCTGAGCTCTTTTATGCCTTTGTCAGTGTCTACACTCTGTTTTATTCTCAGAGATCCCTAGATTCCAACTCTAAGAACATCTTGAGGGGTTCACTGTGCCACACTCCCCCTCCCTCAGTATATAAGTGTGTATTCGTCAAGGTTCTAAAGAAACAGAACTGACTGATGATAGATAGATAGATAGAATTATATATATGGGATTTATTAGAGTGGCTTATGGGCTGTGGTCTGGGTAGTCCAACAACGGCTGTCTCCTGACAGAAAGGCCAAGAATCCAGTAGTTGTTCAACCCATGACACTGGATGTCTCAGCATCCCAATATGGTGTTGGAGTTGCACAGAATTTCTGGAAAGCTGTTGTCTTCAGTGTATATTGGACTCCTGAAGAGTTCGGTACTAATCCCAGCAAAGAACTGCCCCGGCAGCAGGTAAACTTGCCAGTGAGAGAGAGGGCAAGTAGGCAAAGAGCAAGCTCTTCCTTCCTCAATGTCCTTTTATGTGGGCTGCTACCAGAAAGTGTCGCTCAGATTTAAGGTGGGTCTTCTCACTTCAAATGGCCCAGTCCAAAAAAACAAGCAAACAAACAAATCCCTCACAGGCATGTATGGCTGCTTAGGTTCTTGTTGGTTCTGGGTGTAGTCAGGTTGACAACCAAGATCAGCCATCATAGAAAGCAAGTACAGACAGTCACAAAAACATTTCAGACCCCCTTGGTATTTTAGTTTCTTTTATTCTATTAACCCACAAACCCCATTGTCTGTATATAGACAAAGTGTCATGCTACACACCACACTCAGTCCCTCTGTCTCCCCAGAAACACTGGCTATTAATCACACCCATATCCACGGCCTTACAGTGCCATGAGATAAGCAGAAGTTGGTCTAAACTTTGAATAGCTTGCTGATCTCCAGAACAAACCCTGGATTCTTAAATAATGGTTTATATTTGCAGAATAAGAACCTGGTTTGATCCCATAGCTGTGTCCCTGGCATTGTGCTTCTTTACATGGAACCGGGGCGGGGGTCATATAAAGTGAGGATAAAAATCTTTTTAACACACTGAGGGGCACTTCCCAGCATGCACAGGGACATGAGCTTGATCCCCAGCAATGAAAAAAAAGATTAAAAAGGATAGTGTTTTTCCACAAGACATCAGTCACATCTTGAGACACGTTGAAGCTGGGCATGGTGGCATACCCCCACAATTCCAGCACTCATGAATCTAAGCAAGAAGATGGCAAGTCCAGAGCCATCCTGGGTGAGCAGTTTGAGAACCTGTCTGAAAAACCTTCTTTTAAAAGTGCTCCTGGCACTTGGGAGGCTGAAGCAGGAGAATCTCTGAGTTCGAGGCCAGCCTGGTCTACAGAGTCAGTTCCAGGACAGCCAGGGCTACACAGAGAAAACTTGTCTCAAAAACAAGACCTTTTTTTTTTCTTTTTTTCCCCTCTTTTTAAGTCTTTTATAATAATAAAAGTCTTTTATGATAATAATTTTATGATAAAAATATGGGTCAAAGATAGCCTTTTTTACAGTGATCCCGATTTCTCCCCTTCCTCACAAATAGATTTAATTTAAACTGTCTGTTGCCTGATTTGACTGTTTATTTGTTGGTTGTTTGAAACAGAGTCTCACTATGTAATTCTACCTGGCCTCAAATTCACTATGTAAACCTGGCTGGCTGCAGCTCAGAGATCTACCTGCCCCTCCCTCTGCCTCCCAAACGCTGGGATTGAAAGTGTGCACCGCTGGGCCTGGCCTCCCCTAAACATCTTTGCTCTCAGTATTTCAAAGTCAATGTTACTTTCCGTGTCTTTCTTTAGCCACTCCAGCTTAACCATGCTGTCTTTGGTGATGATCAGTTTGGCGAATGCAGCCTGTGGGTTAAGGGTGTAAGGTTTTCCCCTGTAATAATTTGTGAAGTTTAATCCCTGAGGCCATGTGACTGTTGTATTCCCTGTGTTGTGTTGGATGCACAGGAGTGATTTCCTAACTTAGTCATCTCTTCTGCATGATAAATAGAATTCTTGTGTAAAGTCTGCCTCTCTTTCTTCCTATCACATTTCTATGTGTGAACCATTATCCACTAAACAAATTTTTACAAATACAAGGTATTATTAATCTGTTAATTAGTTGTTAGTTAGTTTCTCTTGGGTTTTGTTGGGGTTTTTTGCTTTTGTTTTTGTTTGTTTGTTTGTTTGTTTTGTTTTCTTTGTTTGTTTATATTCAGTTGTTCCAAGTTTCTATAATCTCTGAGTGTGTCCTGCTTCTGGCACAGAACATCTTTATGCTCACTTGTGCTTACCATAGACTTGGAATGTCTCCCAAGCCCTAACTCATTTTAATGAAGAATAATCTTGGAAATCAAGGTGTGTGCAGTGAGTCTGCTAGGGACTGTCTAAGAATTATTGTTTCCACACCTGACTAGTGGGTAGCAATGGGACAGATGTAAGTAGGTAGCTTTCCAGGGAGTTGATGTCCTCTTCAGAGCCCATTACAGATGGTTGTGAGCCACCATGTGGTTGCAGGGAATTGAACTCAGGACCTCTGGAAGAGCAGTCAGTCAGTGCTCTTGGTTTGGTTTGGTTTGGCTTTTGGTTTTTGGGGTTTTGGGGGGTTTTTTGTGGGTTTTTTGTTTGTTTTGGTTTTGGTTTTGGTTTTTTGAGACAAGGTTTCTCTGTGTAGCTCTGGCTGTCCTGGAACTCACTCTGTAGACNANGCTGGCCTTGAACTCANTGCTTGTGGACGTTGTACATCGTGGTGCGNA
>NC_034603.1:30737835-30746252 GCF_900095145.1 Mus pahari | reverse complement strand
TNCGCACCACGATGTACAACGTCCACAAGCAGTAGGAACAGCGAGGGAGAGCTGTTCAGGGCACAGAGGGTGAACAAAGGCAGGTCTGAACCAGCACACGGAGGGATCCAGAACTGATCTCTCTAAAGACATGTCACACGTGTCACACATGCAAATGCTGAGGTCCTGAAATCACTGAGGGGAGGAGCCACAGATTCAATTTGCTTCCTTACTCTGCTTGAATTTACAAACCATGTTCACTACTTTTATTCAAATACAGAAATCAAAGTTGACAGCAGAGAGTGTCTAGGAAATGTCATATGAGAATGTGACATCATGATTGACATGAAGACGAGGTGGGAGAAAACTCATTCTGATTTTCAATAAATTGCTCTTATTTTTCTGCTAGTTAGTGCTAGAAGTGTAGTTGTATTGATTTTTTTTTAATAGAGGGAAAAAATTTAAAAGATAACTCTCAAATTAGGATGTTATCCTTCTCCCAATGAACAAAACAAAAGTGGATTCAACAATTGCATACATAAACAAAAGAATCATCTGATCCTCGAAGCTCAGTTTAACTTCTGTGTTATCACAGGCTTCAGTATCTACATACACCTAGAAAGTACTCAGAAAATGCACACACATGCATGCACACACAGACACACACAGATACGTATACACACAGATACAGACACAGAGAAATGCACACAGACACACAGACATACACATACACACTCATATATACACACACACAAACACAGATAAACACACAAAGGCACATACAGACAGATACACCCAGACACTCATACTGATACACACAGAGAGACACAAACAGATACATACAGACAAACAGGCATGCACACCCATCCCCCCACCCATTCAAACAGACAGTGATTGAACCCAGGTTCTCATGCATTCTAGGTAAGTGCTCTACCACTGAATTACACCACAGATTATAATTAAAAACTCAAAGCAAAAGCCCACTGGTGTACTATGATTATATAAATACATTTAAGCAAATCAGTCTATTCAGGAGCTGAGACCACAAATCAAGGCTTAAGTATGTTTATATAACTATCCAGAATGGTTGTCTAGAAGTGCTATCTATTGGTTAATAAGGTCAAATAGTGGTCTAGCAGTTCCAAAAAAGAAATCAGTGCTGATTCACATAAGTATCAGAAGCCACAGCAGAGATGGTGTGATCTGCCTTGAGCCGCCCAGAATGGCTAGGTCCTGTTCAAACAGCCACCACAGGAGTTCTAACAGGGCTGGGTCATTGTCTCAGTGGCTAAGAGCACTTGTTGCTCTTGCAGAGGATCTTAGCACCAACATGATAGCTTACAACCACCCTTAGCTCCTGTTCCAGGGGATCTGACATCGTGTTCTGACCCACAGATACCAGAGACACACAGTACACATACCTGGAGGCAAAACAACCATACACATTAAAAAAACAACAACAACAAACAGGACTGCAGAGATGGCTCAGTGGCTAAGAGCACTGACTGCTCTTCCAGAGGTCCTGAGTTCAATTCTCAGCAACCACATGGCAGCTCACAACCATATGTAAAGGGATCTGATGCCCTCTTGCAGCATGCAGGTGTACATGCAGATAGAGCACTCACACATGAAATAAATAAATCTTAAAAACAAAAACAAAAAAAAACCAAACATGGCAGTACACACCTTTAATCCTAACACTTAGGAGGTAGAAACAAGTGGATTTCTGTGAGTTCAAAGACAGCCAAGGCTACAGAGGAAAAACCCTGTCTTAAAAAACCAAAATCAAAACTCAAAACCAACCTAAAACAAAACAAAACAAAAAAGTTATGACACAGTAATGTCCACTGAAGAATAAAATTATTATTTACAAAATACCCATGTTTCAATTTTCTTTCTGTATTTATTTTTTAGACAGGTCTTTCTATGTAGCAGTGGTGGTGATGGCGGCAATGGTGGTAGTATTTCTCAAGACAGGTTTCTCTGTATAGTCGTGGCTCTCCTGGAACTCACTATGTAGACCATGCTAGCCTCAAACTCAGAGATCCACCTGCCTTCATCTCCTGAGTGCTGAGATTAAAGGCAAATTGAATCTGTGGCTCCTCCCCTCAGTGATTTCAGGACCTCAGCATTTGCATGTGTGACACGTGTGNCATGTCTTTAGAGAGATCAGTTCTGGATCCCTCCGTGTGCTGGTTCAGACCTGCCTTTGTTCACCCTCTGTGCCCTGAACAGCTCTCCCTCGCTGTTCCTAGGCCTCCCTTATTTCATGAGGCACTGGTGTACCCAGCATGCCCTGCTCCACCCGGACCCTGACTCATACAAGCACCAGTTTCATCTTCAGTGGCCGCATACTGTCCTGTGNAACTGACAGACCTGTACAGTGATTATACCTTGACCTGCACTTGGTGTCTGAACCATCCAGTACCTTCTTCTATATTAAAATTATTCGGGGCTAGAGAGATGGCTCAGGGGTAATGAGCACTGGCTGCTCTTCCAAAGGTCCTGAGTTTAATTCCCAGCAACCACATGGTGATTCACAACCATCTGTAATGGGATCTGATGCCCTCTTCTGATGTGTCTGAAGACAGTGATAGTGTAGTCACATACATAAATAAATAAATCTTTTGAAAAAATATTCATCTTATTATATGACCAAGACTTAAATTACATATTTCCCACCTGGCTTCATATGGGTATAATGTAAATTTTGGTTTAAATAATCATATTGGAAATGTGGCAGCATCAGGTATCAGTAAATGAATACTTAAGTGCCTCACTGCCAAGTTTGGGGTTAGATTTCTTTGTATTTTGTATAAACAGGTTATCATTTTTCCAAGGTCATTTAGCTGGCCACAAAATCCAGACTCTTGGGCCACTTTCTGAAGGAAATGTGAAGAAGATATAACCTATTTCCAGAGTTTACACCTAAGTTGAAACTATAAGAAACACACAAACTTGTGAAATAACTAT
This sequence comes from Mus pahari, assembly GCF_900095145.1. Lineage (NCBI taxonomy): Eukaryota > Metazoa > Chordata > Mammalia > Rodentia > Muridae > Mus > Mus pahari. Next base: position 30,743,300 of record NC_034603.1, on the reverse strand, counting down.
AGAAGACCAAGTTGTATGGTTGTGTAAGTTGGAGGGTTTGGGAGTGCTGATAATCAGCCTTTAAGGAAGACAAGTTAATCTTGCATCCATTTCCCTCTTTATTTAGATTGTAGGGAAGAATGCTGTGCAGGACACAGCGTGAGCCACAAGCATCTCTTTCAATGGGTAGAAAACCATAGGAACAGACAGTCTGGGGTTAGCATGGTGTCAACTTTCAACTTTTTTTCATGAGCTTTTAACTTTAACTTAAACCTAATATGAGCTATAAAGGAGATATAGAAAGGTAAAAGGCCAGATCATTTGGAAATACCAAGAGCAGGTATTTTGAACTCTCTTTTGTGGGGAGAGGGTTCGTTTTCGTTTTTAGGTTGCTTGTCCTCCCGTTTTACTGAGGAACAAAGTAGCTTTCCGTGCTTTATAAAACAAAGTATTCAACTTCACTGTCAAACTCTATTAAGTAAGTGTAGGTGGGACCCAATAATTACAGCTCACTTCCATGGTGATGGTGAATTTACACTGCTAGTCCAGACACATTGGATTCAAGAACCATTGTTTAAGGCTGCTGGATAATTGAGAGTAGAACCACTCCATGAGATTACTTTAAGAATAATATATGATAGGTGTGCTGAGGTGGTACACACCTATAATCTAATCCCAGCAGTCAGGAGGCTGAGGCAGGTGGATCTCTGTGAGTTCAAAGCCAGCCAGGTCTACAGAGTTCCAGGACAAACAAGGCTGCATAGAGAGACCCTGACTCAAAAAGAAAACAAAATTATTATCATCATCATTATTATTATTATTATGAGTATAGATTGGAAGATAAACTAATAAAGCAGCATGACTTATATGTACGATGAGACCATCATATATGTAAATTGCTCCCTGCACCCTGAGTTTCTCTTCACACTGTCCCCTGCTCCCCTATGCACTGCATACCATGCTGACTAGGAAGGGGCCTCTCCATTTTCGGTGATTTATCGCCTTCTTTTCTAAGCATTCGTTTTAACTTTCCAAAAATTTAAAAACAATAAAATGGAGTTATCAGAACTATAATCTTTAGGTATTATTTTATCCATATATATTGTCTCCTCTTTAAACAGAATGAGACTTTCAGTATCTTTTTTTTTTCCAGATTGGGAACCTAAAGCTCAGGCACAGTCTCCATTAAAGCATCTTCCTGAACTCAAGCAACATGGCACCCAAACCATAAAACAGGAAGACTCCTATGATGATGACGACGACAATGACAGCATAGAGAGGCCGCCAGTGTGTGCCTTCGGGAAGATGCACATAGATGAGGAAGGCTTGAGTTTGAAGTCAGAGCTTTCACAAGAAAACCCTTCAGAAGAATACCTTAGTAAATGTGACATATATAGAGAGACTTTTGAGAAGCACACAAACCTAGTGGTACAGTTTGATACCCAACCAGATGATAAAACTGCTCTGTATGATGAGAGCAAGCCAGTGTTCAACAGCGTCTCATCTGGTGTTGCCGTGCATGGGAAAATACTTCCTGGAGATAAGCCTTATTCCTGTAATATCTGTGGGAAAAAATTTAGAAAATACCCCTCACTCCTGGCACACCGAGATAACCATGCCAAAGAGAAATCTTATGAATGTGAAGAATGTGGTAAAGAATTTAAGCATCTCTCCTCCCTCATTGCACATCAGAGAATGCACACCGGAGAAAAGCCGTATGAGTGCCACCAATGCGGGAAAGCCTTCAGTCAGCGCGCACACCTGACCATACACCAGAGAATTCACACTGGAGAGAAACCCTACAAATGTGAGGACTGTGGGAAGGACTTCAGTCAGCGCGCGCACCTCACCATCCATCAGAGGACACACACTGGAGAGAAACCGTATAAATGTTTGGAGTGCAGTAAAACCTTTAGCCACAGTTCATCGCTGATTAATCATCAGAGAGTTCATACTGGAGAAAAACCTTACATATGCAATGAATGTGGGAAGACTTTCAGTCAGAGCACGCACCTTCTCCAGCATCAGAAAATCCATACTGGGAAAAAGCCGTATAAGTGCAATGAGTGTTGGAAAGTGTTCAGTCAGAGCACTTACCTCATTCGACACCAGAGAATCCATTCTGGAGAGAAGTGCTACAAATGCACTGCATGTGGGAAGGCCTTTGCCCACTCCTCAACCCTCATCCAACATCAGACCACCCACACTGGAGAGAAATCCTATATATGCAACGTGTGTGGGAAAGCCTTTAGCCAAAGCGCCAACCTTACCCAGCATCATAGAACACACACGGGAGAGAAACCGTACAAATGTAGTGTGTGTGGAAAAGCCTTCAGCCAGAGTGTGCACCTTACTCAGCACCAGAGGATTCACAATGGAGAAAAGCCCTTTAAGTGTAACACCTGTGGGAAAGCATACAGACAAGGTGCAAACCTGACTCAGCACCAACGGGTCCACACTGGAGAGAAGCCCTACAAATGTCACCACTGCGGGAAAGCCTTTATCTACTCTTCATCCCTTAACCAACATCGAAGAACTCACACCGGAGAGAGACCCTATAAGTGTAGTCACTGTAACAAAGACTTTAGCCAGAGAACATGCCTTATTCAACACCAGAGGATTCACACGGGAGAAAAGCCCTACGGGTGCCGTATATGTGGGAAAGCCTTCACCCAGAGTACAAATCTCATTCAGCATCAGCGAGTTCATACGGGCGCCAGACATCGCAATTGACAGATATGAGAGACTTTGTTTATGCTTTAAAACTTGATTGCTTAAATTTCATTGTGTGCTATGTCAAAATACCCAAAAGAAACCTGAAGATGTGCAATATGCTTGATACCACAGTGTCAGGAAGTACCAGAAGTGGTAAAATGGCTCTCGTCCATGTAGATTTAGTGTGAGATTTAAAGCTCCATCTAGCTTTTATCTGGTATCACTTGAATTCATTCCAGAAAGAAATACTAGGAAAGAACGATTTATAACCTGTAATTCTTCAACTCTTCGTATATTTCAAGTACGTTTTGTTGAGGCCTTAGGAGTATGCCTTGGGAAAGTACCTGTCAAGGGGGTCTCACACGGGAGAGTAGTCCTGACGTTATAGGAAAGAGGGTGGATGCTTCGGGGCCTTTGCTTCGTCCTACCTTTGAAGCCTTAAAGTAAGTAAAAGGTCCCTATTTTTGCTCCCTCTTTCCCATTGCATCTTCCATGTGAAGCCAGTAAGTAAAGCTCGAGGAAAAGGAAGACCTGAAAAACTCTTAAAAGATTTCTGCGTGACCACTGCTAACTACACTTTGTAGAAGTGAATAGGAAGAGAAGGCAGTCTGATGGGATAGAGGATCAGTATATCCAGAACCCTAGACATGTACAAACTCAGACAGACACAGATTAAACACCCCAGCCTAAAGTCATCTTTAGTACAACAGTACACTTAGTTTCACAGGGTTTTGATATCCAGTGTCACCCTGAAGGAAAAAAGACAGGCATGGTGTTCCCTTTCCCCCCGCCTGGCTGTTAAATTGACAAGTTTTCCTATGGTTCTTATTGTTCAAAAGCTACTTCCTCCATTGGAGCACACTTCTTGAGAGCCTACTGTGCTCAGGACACAGAATTATTATTGTTGTTGTTAATTGTTATTATTCGTGGTTTTTTTTTTTTAATGTAGGAGTGCTCTGTCTGCATATACACCCGCATGCCAAAAGAGGGCATCAGATCCCATTACAGATGGTTGTGAGCCACCATGTGGTTGCTGGGAACTGAACTCAGGACCTCTGGAAGAGCAGTCGGTGCTCTCAACCACTGAGCCATCACTCCAGCCCTGACACAGACTTCTTTCTTGATTGAACCACTTCAGTTAACAAAGATATAAGCAACGTGAGAATGAGTGATGGAGAGTGTGTTTGGGTCCAGTGCAGAGGTGTTGAGAGAAAGTCAGGGTGGAAAGGAGGGAGGAGGGAGAGGACGCAAACAGCTCATGTGACGTGAAATATAATTGCACCCACTCTATCCAAGGAAACAATAGTGTAAAAACAGAAAATTAGGCTATTTATAAGAAGCTAAAAAGAAAATCATTTTCAGGAATAATTAGAAGTAAAATTTTAAAATTACACTTAACATGTTAGGAAAACATTTCATTGGGGGAAAAAAAGCCTTGGTGCAGAAATGATCATTAATCAGGAATCACAAAATGATAACTGAATCCGTGGGGCATAAACAGCATAAAAGGAAGACTGGCAGGAACCATTTTTTTAATTACATTTTTTTTTAACACCCCAGCCTAAAGTCATCTTTAGTACAACAGTACACTTAGTTTCACAGGGTTTTGATATCCAGTGTCGCCCTGAAGGAAAAAAGACAGGCATGGTGTTCCCTTTCCCCCCACCTGGCTGTTAAATTGACAAGTTTCCTATGGTAATTACAGTTTAATTACTCTTGTGTTTACTCTCCGTAGTAGTGTCACGCTCTCAAAACACTCAGCTGAGCTTCACCCTGCTTGCCCTTGTCCCTCCAGTGCCTTGCATAAGATCAGTATATTGGTAGAATTGACAGTGAGTTCTGTAAACTGGAGTTGAGTAGTTAAGGTAGAATCACAGGCATGGAAAGAGAATGGGCGGGACCAAAAGCAACCTCTGTGTTCATGTGTCCCGTCTAACAGTTTACTGTGAAACAACAGCTCAAGAATGTGGAGTCTCAGAAGTGGTGGGACACTGTTCCCAAGGGAAGCCCCCTGAGCTAAGTGAGAGGAAACAAGTTCTGGTGCTGCAAATTCCTAAGCTTCTATTGACAGTACAGCATCACTAGACACCACAACAGGGAGCGAAGAAAAGGTCCAGCCTATCCTTACGGGAGTGCCTTCTTAAGGGAATTGTCACTTTCTCCTTCCTGACATTAGTTATCTTGACTTCGTAGTATTCACAAAGCACTGGCTAAAGACATGCTCAGACAATGCTTGCCCCGCAGTTTTGTTAAGGATAACAAGTGTGTTTACTGGGTGATTCTGGGTGTTGTGTCATGCCTTGATAATGCTTCTTTCCGCTGGGATGAGCGTGGCTTGGTACAGGCCACAGAGCGGATCTTTGTGTTTCTTACCTTTGTGCGTTTTATGTAAATAATGCGCTTATAAAGTCTTCCACTGGTTCACGGGGCAAGTAAGGCTCCTATTTAAAAAAAAAAAATAATAATAACAGTATAGAATCCTGTCTCTGTGCCTTCTCCCATTTTCAAGTTGTCTGCTCCATGAGTGATTCAATGGGTCTTGAGCAAATATTTCCTACAACTTTTTCATAAGAGCATTGCTAAATCTGTGAACAAGGTTAAAATCATAAAATCAACCGTACACACCACCTAGATTTTAAAGTAAATATTTTGCCATATTGAAAAGTAACTTAAAGCCGGGCCTGGTGGCGCAGGCCTTTAATCCCAGCACTCGGGAGGCAGAGGCAGGCGGATTTCTGAGTTCGAGGCCAGCCTGGTCTACCAAGTGAGTT
>NC_034603.1:30735440-30737770 GCF_900095145.1 Mus pahari | reverse complement strand
AAAACCAAAAAAAAAAAAAAACAAAAAAAAAGAAAAGTAACTTAAGACACTTCACCTCTAAATACATCTCATAAAAAAATGCCATTCACCTCACTAGTACCTCAAAGACAATGGGCAGTCCTTTCTAACATCTAACCACTAGTCCATGTCCCCTGTTGACAGTCAGTGTCTGCACATGCTCTGTTCTGTCAGTTTCCTCTGCCTAGAACAGACTCTCGGTTTTCTATTGTTTTCAGGATGTGTTGATCATCACATTCAGGATTTAGCTGAGAGCTTATACGTGGCTTGCATGTGTTGCAGTATATGTCCTGAAGCTTCTATGAAGTTGAGGCCAAAGGCTTAACTGAGCTCCAGTTAAACATCTCTAACCATGGCATTTCACAGTTGCATTTCCTCCTGCATCGCCAGAACTCACTGTCGGGCCAACACGCTGCTGATGACGTGACATTTGACTAATGAGGTTGTGACCTCCAGATTGTCCCAATGCAATCCCTCCTGTTATGGTTATCTGTCTGTAACTGACACTTGGGTGGTGTGGCTGCCCTCTGTACCCACAATTTTGTACCTAGTCACATTGTTACCTAACAGTAACCCTTGCCTGAGTCAGCCTCTCCACTAAGGTCTACAAAACAAGTGATTTTTTTTTCTATTGCTCTTTCCACATTTGCTGAGCAGCATTCTGAAAGGAGTAATTTTCCTTCATTAGCTGAAAATGCATTAGAAGCAAGATTATGCTTAGCTCCTTTCCACTAATTAACCAGTTTAGAAGTTTTCTGTGTTATCTGCGGTGACACAGATGAGTCTGTGTTAGTCTGTTACAGCCACGGTCTCTGTGAAGCTCCTGGTATTGCACCCCCAGCCCCTGGGTGATGTATTGCCTTCTCACATGATACCTCAAGTTCGTCCTACACTCGCCTTGCCCCAAACTTGGATGGAAACAGATCTACTGAAGCTCCTGGCTCCTTTGTAACTGTTTAGGAACAAGAGCTGGGCGCTAACACACACTGCAACTGGAGTGCCATTAGCAAATGTTTCCAACCAACTTTATAAAGAAGAAATCCTGTCATTACTCACTTCCTCAGTTACACAGTATCCAAGAATGTAATGAATGCAATTTTACCAGTGGGTAACTGGAACAAACCACCAGGTCTTGAACATCAGAGTAATTGACGAACAACTGTGGGCATGGAAAGAAACAAGTATGACCAGGAAAGGTCTTGTCAGTGCAAGGTCATCAGCAGCTTGTTCAGGGGGATGGAGTTTGTCAGTTAACCTAGCAGTGGGTGGGTTAAGTACAGGGCAGTTATGAAAGCAAGCAGGCATATGCTAACTGCCACACTGTAAGAATTGCATCTCAATAGCTTTATAAGCTATTAACACCTTCTGTCACTTTTAGTTGTGGTTCTGGTTTGAACCCAGGGCCTCACAGGTTAAGCTAAATGCTCTACCACTGAGCTACACCATCAGATCCCTTCTCTCTCTCTCTCTCTCTCTCTCTCTCTCTCTCTCTCTCTCTCTCTCTCTCTCTCTCTCTGTGTGTGTATGTGTGAGTATGTATGATTAATTTGTGTGTATGTTGACATGTACACATGGGTGTGCAGGCCAAAGTTCAGTATTGGATGTTTCTTTCCATCATTCTCCACCTTATCTTTTTAGTTTACTTTTTTTATATATACATATGGGTATTTTGTTTGCTTGTACATCTGTGCACTCTATCCATGCAGCCCTTGCAGCAGCCAGAAGAGGGCACCAGATGCCCCTGGAACTGGAGTTCCAGCTGGTTGTCTGTCACTATGTCAGTTCTGGGAATGGAACTCTGGTCCTCTGGTAGAGCAGCAGTCAGTGCTCTTAACCACTAGACCATCTCTCCATCCCTCCATCCTATCTATGTGTCTGTGTGTTTTCACAGACTCCCTTTGACTGGCTGAACAGCAAGCTCCATTCATATTCGTGTGTTTCTAACTCCTCAGCACCAGGTTACAGCACAAGCCAGTACTCTGGCTGAGGATGTGAACTCCATATTCCCTACCCAGCAGGCCATCTCTCCAGCCCTGCATCATGTTTTTTTTGTTGTTGTTGTTTTGTCGAGTCAGGGTTTCTCTGTGTAGCCTTGGCTGTCCTGGAACTCACTTTGTAGAGCAGGCCAGCCTTGAACTCAGAAATCCACCTGCCTCTGCCTCCTGTGTGCTGGGATTAAAGGCGTGCGCCACCACGCCCGGCTGTCCTTCCTTATCTTTTTGATAATTTTTGGTTGAAAGTATATTTTATTCAATAGTAGAATGGCTACTCCAGCTTGTTTCTTGGGACCATTTGCTTGGAAAATTGTTTTC
>NC_034603.1:30732801-30734219 GCF_900095145.1 Mus pahari | reverse complement strand
TTCTGAAAGTCCTCTGTCACCATCATGAGAAGTGATTTTAGTTCCGAATCTTGCTTTTCTGGTGAGGTGGTGTATCCAGGACTTGCTATGGTAGGAGAATTGGGTTCTGATGATGCCAAGTAACCTTGGTTTCTGTTGCTTATGTTCTTATGCTTGCCTTCTGCCATCTGATTATCTCTAGTGCTACCTGCCCTCACTATATCTGACTGGAGCCTGTCCTTCCTGTGATCCTGGTTGTCAGAACTCCTCAGAGTTCAGCTGTCTCTGTGATCCTGTGGCTCTAGAATCCTGGGATCCTGAGATCCTGGGTGTGTCAGAACTCCTGGAAGTCAAGCTGCCTCTGGGACCCTGAGGTCCTGGTGTGACCAAGCTCATGGGATCCTGGGATCCTGTGGTCCTTGGCATGTTAGAGCACCTGGGACTGGAGCGACTTCTGGGTATTCTGGAACTGGCTGTAGAGTTAGCACCCAAGGTCTGCTCAGGGCACCAGCCCAGACTGGAAGGAACCAGTGCCACTAGTCGGGCAGAGTTCCTGGGTGCCTGAGTCCCATTGGTCCCAGTTACTTCTGGTGTTGGGGCAGATGTGTCCTCCTCACCTCTGATCCTAATCCTATGATCCTGGGAGTGTTAGAGCGCCTGGGAGTGGAACTTCCTGTGGGTGTTGTGGGACTGGCTCCAGAATTAAAATCTAAGCCAGGGACTAAATATCATTGTTAAGGTCTGAGAGTTGCCCCGCAAACTGTACCAACACCGATCTCAGTCAGAAAGGGGTGGTTTATTGAATGCACACCCTAATGCTGATTGGATCATGAACATAGCTATAATTCTGAACTAGGACAACAAACATTTCTCAGGGCCAGCTTATAAAGGGGGAAAAAAAACACTATGAGCTCATATGCAGGTGCAGGAAGTTCTTCCTGGTGGTCAGCTCTGACTCAAGTCATTTTAGACATAACAGTTTATATTAACCTTTAATTTAATGGGTCTTTCATAAAGCTTTGTGGAATTTCTTAAGATTAAGAAACATTATACAGAACATAACAGGATATGTGATCAGCACGTCCTTGCTCTGAGCCAAGTCACTTTTGTGTGACAATGACTGGCAGACATATTACAGCAACAATATGAAATAGCTGGTGGGCATGGAACAAAATGGCCACAGCTATGCTGGGAGAGGGGTAGGCAGACCTCAACATCATATCTTAATTGCATCTTTTAAAATTAAAAATAATTTCCAGGATTGGGAATGTAGCCCAGTTTCTAGGGCACTTGCCTATATGAAGCAAGCTCTGGGCTCAATCCCTGGTAGACACCAGTGATCTCATGACTCCAGATGGTACAGTCAGGAGGATCAGAAGTTCAAGATCAAGTAGAGACCAGCCTGGAGTATGTGTGTGATGGGTGTGTGTGTGTGTGTG
>NC_034603.1:30715045-30731852 GCF_900095145.1 Mus pahari | reverse complement strand
GAGAGAGAGAGAGAGAGAGAGAGAGAGAGAGAGAGAGAGAGAGAGAGTGTGTGTGTGTGTGTGTGTGTGTTTCCCAGCTTGTGTTGGTTTGGTTTTTGCAGTTTATTTGACTCTAAATCTATATAAGTTCCATACTTTGAAGATAATTGCTATATCACTTAAACCTTTGTAAGTCCTGACATTTACTTCTGTTTTATTTCTTTCAGTATTTTTCTTTTGTTTAGAGCACAGTTTTACATGATTTTTGTTTGCTTGCTTGCTTTGACACAGGCATGTGTCACTGAGAGAAGAGATTTGATCCAATTCAAAAAATATTTTTTTCTTTTGCAAAAATACTTAGCCAGTGGGGGGCTGGAGAGGTGGCTCAGCGGTTAAGAGCACCGACTGCTCTTCCAGAGGTCCTGAGTTCAATTCCCAGCAACCACATGGTGGCTCACAACCATTACAGATGGTGTGTCTGAAGAGAGCTACCGTGTACTCATATAAATAAATCTTTTTTAAAAAATATACTTAGCCAGATATTTGTGAGCAGCACCTAGATGTCTCTTTTTGTAGTGTTGTCAGAAGGGAGTAGGGATACAGCTCCACACCCTCACCCTCAGCTGCCTGTGGAGGTCCCGTAACCTTTCAGGGACCGTCATGGCTTTGACACAGAGAAAACTTCAGGCATAGCCAGTTTGAAGCAGAGTTAGAGGTCTTATTAAAGATATTAAGAAACAAAGGCACTTGGGAATAGAGAGTATACCCAAATACAGGGATATGGGCTTCTCTAAGAGAGTCACGGGAGGTAAGACGTACCCCAAGAAAGGGGGTAAGACCCCAAGAAAGTTTGAGAGTGGGCTGCTCCAGGGTGTGTCATAGACAGGAAGACATGTGCAAGTGTAAGTTTGTGTTCCTGAAGACTTGCTATCGTCTTAGCATTGACCTTATGTACCTTCTTGGTGGCACTCAAGCCACTACTCTGAAGCCACCAGGGCTGTACAGCATCTCCGATGACATCTTAGAAATTAGCAAGTTCATAGCTGGGAAGAGAGAAGGACAGCTATTGCTCTCGAGGTTGAAGTTCTTGCTTGGTGCTGGCAAGAGGCTTCAGCCTGATTCCTGGGTGAGGAGCTCCTCCCTATTTCCTGTCCTGCCTTAATATAAGCAACCGGTGACAGCCAGGACCTAGAGCGACTCACCGTCAAGAGGCTACAGCTCTCTGCTTTAGTCAGTTTGCTTGATTTTTTTTTCCAAGTTCCATTAGGAGTTCATGTAACATGGGTTTCAAATCCATTGTAATTATCTTTTTTTTTAAGATTTGTTTATTTTTATGTGAGTGTTTTGCCTGCATATATCTATGTGCCCTTAGAGGTCAGAAGCTACCAGGATCCCCCAGAACTGGAGTCATCAAAAATTGAGCTTCCATGTGGGTGCTGGGAATTGAACTCAGGTCCTCTGGAGGAGCAGCTGGTGCTCTTATCCACTGAGCCATCTCTCCAGGTCATAATATTCTTTACTGATGATTAAATTACATAGCCAGGGGCTGGAGAGATGGCTCAATGGTTAAGAGCACTGACTGCTCTTGCAGAGAGGTCCTGAGCTCAATTCCCAGCAACCACATGGTGGCTCACAACCATCTGTAATGGAATCTGATGCCCTCTTCTGGGGTGTGTCTGAAGAGAGCAACGGATACATAAAATAAATACAATCTTTAAAAAAAAATTACATAACCTGTGTCTGTGTGTGCTTGTTCATGTTTGTAGGTATGGGTGTGTCACAGTGTATGTATGAAAGTCAGAGGACAACCTCCACCGTCACCTTCTTCTTTGAGGCGGCGCCTCTTGTGCAGCACTATATGCAGAGGCCAGCTGTCCCTAGAACTCCTGGGGATTCTCCTGTCTCCACCTCTCATCTCACTGTTGGGCACTGGCATTACCGATTTCTGCCACCACATACTGCTTTACATGGGTTCTGAGGACCCAAGCTAAGGTCATCACACTGGCTCAGCAAGCATATTACCCACTGAACCCTTGGAAAAATTTTAAGAGGGTTCCTGAGCCCTTAGATGTAGCCCTGGTTGTCTTTGACAACCTCTCCCACACTTCCTGCCTCAGGTTTAACCATTTCCTTGGTTCCTTTTAGTAGGAGCTGAGATCTCAAGAACACAGGCTAGGTACCAGTGGAGTTCATCCTGACTGAACAGTGGTGTTTCTAGGCGGCTCCCACACAGAGCTGGACTTCACACCGATGGGTTCCAGCACCTTTGCTTCACCTCATCAGTCTCTCATCTGTGTCTCTAGTCTCCCATGTTGGAAGTGCAAATTCTGTTTATTTGACTGTGTAGTCAAGACTGACTTCTGACTCACTACAGGCATCTCATTGTTTGTTTGTTTGTTTGTTTGTTTGTTTTTCGGGACAGGGTTTCTCTCTGTGTAGCCCTGGCTGTCCTGGAGCTCACTCTGTAGACCAGGCTGGTCTCGAACTCAGAAATCCACCTGCCTCTGCCCCCCAAGTGCTGGGATTAAAGGCGTGTGCCACCACTACCCAGCCTGGCTCAACATTCTTAATCATAACAATGTAACTAGTCATTTATATTATCAAGCAGTACATTTAGTACATAGACCAACTAATCTGAGAGTTCAGTCCCTGGGACCCCCATGGTAGGAAAGCTAACTTCCCCAAGTTGTCTTCTGACATCTACATGCATGGCATGATCCACGTGCCCTACAGAGAGAGGGGGGGGAGGGAGAGAGAGAGAGAGAGAATGGTTTTTAAGCATTTTATTAGTATGTTTTGATCATATTCATCCCCCTCCCCCAACTTCTCCCAGATCTGCCCCCAGTCCCCACTCTCCCAACTCCTGTCTTTATTTTTCTTTCACCCATCAGAACCAATTCTTGCTGCCCATTAATTCTAGGATGTGTGACTTTCCCCTGGAGAATGTCTCTACCAGAGACATTCTTTTTTCTGACTAATGTATTTATTCTTCACTCATAAAAAAAAAAAGAGCATATACTTGGCTTTGAAATCATGACATTAAAATAAAAAGGCAAAAAAAAAAAAAGAGAGAGAGAGAGAGAGAAAGTCTCAGCTGGAGGTTGGTAGAGGCATCCCATTGCTAGCCCATTAGCACACAGCGTGCTTGGGACTGGGGCAGGCACATCAGTCAGAGCAGGAGCTGAAGGAGCATTTCTGACCCAGCAGCCAGGCCTCCTCCAAGAACTGCTTGGTTTCCCAAGGTTGTGTGGTCAGCATGTCTGGGAAAGATTCCCCCTCTCTCCTGCCCCCTCCTTTCTTTGATGCCACTCTTTCTAGACTGTGCAGTAGTGGTGGGCGTCATGTCTAACCTGCATCTTGCCAAACTTTAAAAAAGCTCCAATTGCCCTGAAGTCTGAAGTAGGAACCATCCCTATTTCTGGTCAGTGATCTACTGCAGGCAGAGTTTCGTGTAGGAATCCTCGCTTTGGTTCTCTATGACAGCGTCCTTGACAAGCTCCGTGAACATCTGTGGCCACAGCTTCTGCAGAGCCTCATTTTTCATGTTGAAGGCTGTGGCTTCCTTCACCGGGTCTTCTACATACAACCTGCAGAACTTCGCGTCCTTTATTTCCTCCAGCTTCGCATGGTAGAATTCTCGGATGGTGCCATTCAGGGTAGCACCGTTTGTGTCTTCCCCCAGGAACCTCTTGCCGTTACTAGTCTCCTCACAGAGACAGCATTCTTAAACTGTCTCTCCCTCTCCCCAGAGCCATCAATTGTCAATAGCTCCTCAGCTGAGGGTGAGACTTCACATCCATTTCTTCCCTCCACACTGGGATTTGGTCTGACTTGAGGTTGTGCAGGGCTTGTGCACACTGTGACGTTGCTGTGAGCTCATGTATGCATGCCTCGTTATATCTGGAAGACACGTTTCCTTGTATCCATCCATTGGCTCTTATAGTCTTTCCTCCCACTCCCCCACAGAGACAGGATGTGCTATTGATGCCCCATTAGGCCTGAAAACTCCAAGGTCACTTACTGCCTGCACCACAGCCAGTAGTGAATCACAATCTACTGTGTTAATCCTCATCTATTGCAAATAGATGCACTAATCTATGAGTACAATGATAACTCCTTAGGAGTCACTTGAATACTGTATCTATTTAGCAGAATAACAGTCATAGGTTCTCTCTATGGTCTATGGCCTGTCTAACCAGAGGTTTTTAGCCCAACAGTGGTGCCAGGTTTTGGGTTGGTTTGGTGGAACAGGACTTAAGTTCAATCAGAAAGTGATTGGGGCCAGCCTGGTCTACAAAGTGAGTTCCAGGACAGCCAGGGCTATACAGAGAAACCCTGTCTCAAAAAAAAAAAAAAAAAAAAATCGGGTGGTGGTGGCCCACGCCTTTAATTCCAGCACTCAGGAGGCAGAGGCAGGCATATTTCTGAGTTCGAGACCAGCCTGGTCTACAAAGTGAGTTCCAGGACAGCCAGAGCTACACAGAGAAACCCTGTCTGGGAAAAATAATAAATCTATAGCAAAGAACTGTTTTTAAATTTATTTCTTTATTTTTATTTCTTTATTCTCTGTAAATATTTGATTTGTATGCACTTTTTCATGAGTGCTTTGCCTGCCTGCATGTCTGTGTTCACTTGCATGCCTAGAGTTACAGAGAAAGGGGTTTTGAGACACTACGTGGGTACTGGGAATTGCTGGGAATTGAACTGGGGTCCTATGGAAAAGCAGCCAGTCATCCTAACTACTGATCCATCTATTTCTAAAGTCCCTGTATACATGCTTTATAAATTTATATACCTAGGGCCACAGAATTTTCTGAGTGGAAATTTTTTAAGAAGTCCTGAAATTAATAATGGCCCCCAAATATGTCCACATCCTAACTCCTGGACTTGTAAATGTAGAACTTTTTGTTTTCTTTCTTTTTATTTTATTTTATTTTATTTTATTTTAATCCAAGTGCTGGGCTTACACTGGGGGTTGAATTGTGAGTTCTATGCATGCTGGGCAAGCGCTCTTATTTTAAGGAAAGGTAATGGGGAGAGAGGGTGCTTAGAGATCTCGAGTTAGGCAAAATCATCCAGCACTACCTGGGAGCGCTAAGTGAAACCGCAAAAGTATTGGAAGAGATAAACAGAGGACAATTTAGCAGAAGAAAACGCAACTTTAGACCACACACTGAAGCCACAGAGCAGTACTAGCCACCGAAATGGAAAGGGCGGGTCTAGATTTTACCACTAGAGGGAGCAACGACTCTGACATCTTGAGGCCTAGCCAGTGAAGCTAGATCCAGTTCTCTTGTCTCCCGTAGCTCACCATTATCAACTTTTACGATTTACTTCCCTCCTTCGCCCCCGCCCCCACCCCACCCCCGCGCCCGTATCTTAACAGAAGGAAATATAGACACATAGTCAGTTTCTCGGTGCTCTTTCTTGGATAGCAAGTGACACACAACAGGCATATCTCTCCTTTTTTTTTTTTTTTTTAATCTCCTAGAAAGACACCATAAGGACAAAAGCATAAATGTCCACAACCGTAGCTGCTGTCCCTGACACCGCGACCATGGTCTGGCATAGCCTAAACTTTTTGATGGTCCGGCATCGTGATGAAGAAACATGGCCGTTTTTCTGAAACAATGTAGTTCAGGCCCAGATAGGAAGCCCGGAGAGGTCTTCATTGTTGCTTCAGCAGCTTCTCCCAACAGAAGCGTGGGCAATTACTGCCGGAGGGGAACCTAGAACTAAGGAACTGCGTTCAGCACATCCGCTGCACAGCTGGGAATCTTCCTGTGCGAGGAATTTGAGAAGAGTAAGATGCTGTGGAAGAAAAAGAAAAAAAGGAAAAAAAAAAAAGTCCTTGCAATGGGCTGGAGAAACAGCTCCACATTTACAAGCCTATGCTGCTCTTGCAGGGGCCCAAGTTTGGTTCCCAGAGCCCACATCGGGTGCTCACTGCTATCATTCCTGCTCCAGAAGATCTAACTCTCCGGGCCTCTGTGGGTACCTACAACGCACACACACAAAACCCATATGCACATGACACACACACATATATACATAACTAAGAAAACAAAAGTAGAATCTTTTTTAAACAAACCATAGTGAGAGCAGGGGATGCGGCCCGTGGGCTGAGCCCCATCTGGCACATATGAGGCTCTGGGTTCATCAGGACAGACTTGTGAGCCAGTGTCTGTTCCCTTCCGACCACATACTGTCAGCCCACTCACCTGACACTGGTCCTTCAGTGAAAGAGAGTGTCCTAGAGCGAGACATTTTCATCTATTGTATAGCAGAAACGGACAATACATCTATCACTTGGCTTTTAAACATCAGATTATTTCTCATTCTGTGTGTGTATGTGTACTTGTTTGTGTGCATGCGTGTGCGCACGTGTGTGGGCAGGGCAGTGAAATGTGCTGGGGAAGCACTTTCCACACACTAGCCCTGCAGCAACAGGGCTTGACAGCCCAGGAGTCCAGGCCTGAGAGGGACCCTGGGAACTGAACTGAGTTCAGGGATCAGCTGGGATTCGTGGGACCCACCAGACGAACAACACCCATTCCCCACACACAAGCACTACAGAACACCGAGGCTGCTCTTAGGGCCAAGGGCTCCCACACACAGCACTAAGTCGAGCAGAAAGGAGTACAGAGAGAACTGGGCATTCCATACCTACGCTCAGTCAACTTCACCCAAAAGGGCTGAACTCCACCGTGGCCACCAACACCTCAGATCTGGGGATTCCTTAGCCTTAAACTGGAATTGCAAACATCTTGACCCACAGGCATCAGAAAGAGACTGTGTGCCCCAGTGGGTGTAGCTTGAGCATATATGACCTCAGAACCTGACTCCACAGTGACACACTTCCTCCAATAAGGTCATACTTACTCCAACAAAGCCACACCTCCTAATAGTGCCCCTCTTTATGGCCAAGCATTCAAACACATGAATCCATGGGGCCATGCTTGTAGCTAGTCTTTGGCTGCTTTGCAAGGTTCTTCTTTCTTCTACCCTTCTCCACCCTTATTCCACACTTCCAACCCACTAGCAGTAGGAGATAGAGGGGATAGAGAAAGAAATCCCCCAAAAAAGTAGGGTAGGAAAAGGGGCAAAGTTATTATTGGACTGCTTACTTCCTGCTGATTAGGGGCATTGGGTTCTTTGTGGCCAGTTTGATCTTCACTGTCAGAATAGTTAACTTCTTTTTGTTGCTCTTCACACATGACTACTTAACAAACCACAACCAACAGCAACCCTGCCTCTCGGGGTGCTACTATGTATGCACCCTCTGAAGAGCTCCCAGAATTACAAATGTCACACACTTGTAAAAAACTATCTGCAACTAACAAAATCACACCCCTGCTAGAGCACCAGGCAAATCATAATCAGCTGCTGTGGACAGTCCGAAGCAGCCCCCATATCCCACACCTGAGATTAAAACAAAGAATATTCTTATAATATTTCTGTGTTTTATATAGAAACCAAAATTTCCATTACACATACTTATCCAAAGTACCACAACTGTTAAAACTTTTCTTATGAAGCCATTATTATCTAGATGTTAAAACCGGGCAGTGGTGGTGCAAGCCTTTCATCCCAGCACTNGGATTTCTGAGTTCGAGGCCAGCCTGGTCTACAGAGTGAGTTCCAGGACAGCCAGGGCTACACAGAGAAATCCTGTCTCGAAAAACCACAAAAATAAAATAAAATAAAACAGATAAAGAAAAAAATAACAAAAAGAAAACTATAGATCAATTTCCCTGATGAACATAAACACAAAATTTCTTGATGTTCTAGTCTATATTGAAGAGAAAGTCCTGTTTATTTGCTTGTCTAACTGATTGTCTTGATAGTACTGAGGATTGAACCTAAGTCATCATGCATGTGAGGCAAGCAATCTACCCTTAATCTGGAGCCTGAGTCCCACAGGCCAAAATTCTAAACAAAATACTTATAAATCAAATTCAAAATACATCAAAGGTGCTTGAGAGATGGCTCTGTATTTAAGAGCACAGGTGACTCTCATTCCTGGGTTCAATTCCCAGCACCTACATGGCAATTTACAACCATCTGTCACTCCAGTTACAACCTAATGCCCTCTTCCAGCTACCAGAAACACCAGGCATGCGTGTGGTGCACAGACATACAAGCAGGCAAACACTGATATACCTAAAATAATTTTTTTTAAAGGATAAGTTGGGCTGGAGAGTTGGCTCAGCGGGTAAGAGCACTGACTGCTTTTCCGAAGGTCCTAAGTTCAAATCCCAGCAACCATATAGTGGATCACAACCACCTGTAATGAGATCTGACACCCTCTTCTGGCTTGTCTGAAGACAGCTACAGTGTACTTATGTATAATAACAAATAAATCTTTGGTCCCGGATCGAGCAGGGTCAAGCTGGGACTGAGTGAGTAGGGCCGACCGGAGCCGACCTGAGCAAGCAGGGTTGACTGGAGTGAGCAGAAATCCTGAAAAAATTTTCAATTCCCAAGAACTACATGAAGGTTCACAACCATCTGTACAGCTACAGTGTACTCACATGCATACAATAAATAAATAAATAAACCTTTAAAAGGGACATGTCAAAAAGCACTCCTTGAGACCATATTGACTTTTTTCCAGAGATGCAGGGATGTTTCTGTGCAATAATGTAACACTGTATAAATGAACCCAAGGACAAAACTTTCATGATCATCTCAATAGATGCAGAAAATGCTTTTGACAAAATCCAGCAATCCTTTGTCATAAAATCCTTGAAAACCCTGGGGATATATCTCAAAACAGTAAGGGCTACATGTGATAAACGTAAAGGCAGCACCCACACTAAGGGAGGGAGGGGAGCATTCCCACTCTAGAAAAGACAAGGGTGTCCACCGTCTCCACTCTCCATCAATATAGGACAGGAAGTCTTAGCTGCAACACTAAGAAAGAGAAGCAAACAAAAGAGCTACACTAGAAAGCATCCTTACTTATAGGTTATAGAATCTATATACAAACCCTTGGAATTGATAAACACTTTCAGCTGAGTGGTAGGATATGAAATTAACACAAGAAAGTCATAGCCAGGGCTGGAGAGAAGAGCACTGTCTGTTCCTCCAGAGGTCCTGAGTTCAATTCCCAGCAACCACATGGTGGTTCACAACCATCTGGAATGGGATGTGATGTCCTCTTTTAGCTTGTAGGCATACAAGCAGATAGAGCGCTCATGCATAAAATAAATAAAATCTTTTGAAAAAGAAGAGAGTCATAGCTACCCTATGAACCAATAATAAATATGCTGAGGAAGAAATCATAAAAACTCCCGTTCACAACAGCCTCAGTGTAAGAGAGCCTTCTGAAGTAAACCTAACGAAGGAAATAAGAGACTTCTATAAGGAGAACTTCAAAGCTAGAGAGAAATAGACGAAGACACGACAGGGTGGAAAGACCTCCCATGCTCACAGATCAGATAGGATGAAACAATATTATAGCAATCTATAGATCAGTGTAATCCTAATCAAAATTCCAATCTGGTCTTCCCAAAAACAGAAAGAAAACAAATCTTAGAATTCATTTAGAAGCACAAAAGATCTCGGCGAGCTAAAACAATCCGAAGCAAGGGGTGGAGTGGGAATAGAGGGGCTGACAGTGTCGCCGTGCCTAGTTTCAGGTTATATTTACAGCCCTAGGAACCATGCACATGGTGCTGGCACAATGGCAGACATGCTGATGGATGGGACTGAAGATTCAGATACAAACCCCATGCAGATGCGGCCACCTGAATTTTTTCAAATGCTCACTAGAGAAGGGCATAAATGGGAAACCTGGAGATCGACTTGAAAAGAATGAGACCAGGGCCTCACCTCTCACCCTACACAAAAAATCAACTGCAAATAGATCAAAACATTAACACGGGGCTTGAAACTCAGAGACCTCTAGAGGAAAAAGTAAATAAAACACTTCAGATGTTGGCATAGGTAAGGCATATTTTCTGAATAGGATTACAGTTGCTCAGGAAACAAAGCCAAGAGTTGACAAATGGGACCTCATAAAATTAAAAAGATTCTATAGAGCAAAGGAATCCGGGAATCAAGATAAGATACAGTCTACAGAATAGGAGAACAACCTGCTAGCTACACACTCGAAAAAGATTAATATCCAGAATATCAAATAACTCAGGAAAACTAAGCAACTAGAGGTGGAGAGATGGCTCAGTGGCTACTAACACTGCTCTTGTTTAGTTCCCAGCACCATGTTGGGCAGCTCACAAGCACCGGTAACTCCGCCTCCAGGGTACCTGATGCCCTCTGACCTCTGTAGGAAACTTCACTCACATGCATAAACCCCCACAGAGATACATACATATCCCTATAATTAGAATTTTTTAAACCTAAAAAAAAAAAGAAAAAGAAAAACTAAGCAACAAGTAAATAAGTAACCTGGTTAAAAACTGCTGGTTAAAAACTGGTTTACAGAACTAAACAAGGAGTTCAAATGGCCAGTTCATATTTGTTAAAGTGTGTTCAACATCCATAGCCACTGGGGGACTCAAATTAACATTATTTTGGGATTCTGTCTCACCCTGTGATCCAGCTATTATACCCCTGGCTTCTATGCAGAGGACTCTGCATCCTACTATAGAGGCACTTGCACGGCAGTGTTTATTGCTGTTCTAGCCACAATAGCAAGGAAATGAAATCAGCCTAGATGTCCATCAACAGATGAATGGATAATGGAAACGTGGCCCACACTCACAATGGAACTTTATCCAGCCACAAATAAAAATAAAATTATGAAACTTACAATGTCACGGACCTGGAAAATATTTTATGAAGTGAGCTAACCCAGACCTAGAAAGACAAATGTCACATGTTCTCATATGCAAGCCCAGCTTCTCATTCTTATGTGTTTCTCTGTGACCATGAGTGTGTGCAGAGGCGAGGATATCAGAAAGGTGTTTATGAGGGGGAAGAAAGGCTTCTGGGGGGAGGGGGGGCTAAGAACACATCATACGAAGGAGGAAGGAACTGTGTTAGGAGCAGGAAGTGTGAGGATAAGGGCTTGCCAAAGCTAAGTATATGTGTGGAAAGCAATAATATTTTAAAGATAATTTTACAAAGTAAAAGTGAAGATATCTGAACACAGGTACCACACATGAGTGGATAGTGTCACTCCTAGAAGCCATAAGGTTATTAAATGGAAAAATCTCAGTTCAAGCCTGGGTTGCCTCCCTTTTAAAGATATGTCCAGATGCAGAGAGCTTCATGAAGTCCCCAGACAATACAGGCTATTGCCGTTGCCGTTGCTTAACCAGTAAAATTAGGCAGTAAAACTCTGCTGCTGAAGACGCCACCTGCTCATGCCACAAGACACGGAGAAACCATGATGGAAAGAAGAGTGGAGCTTCCTCCCTACTGGCTCCCTGTTACAGCTGCAGGAGGTCCTGCGCTGTCTTCGGGTGGGGAATGTTATCAATGACCTTATCCCATTGCACATCCTGAGGGCTACAGTATGGCCTGCTAGGCAGAAGGTGCCCATGGGTGCAGCAGTGAGATGACCGTTGGTGGGGGTGACCCACTGCTCTTGGATTGGATATGAAGCCCACTCCTGGGGACAGAATTTATGTTTTAAACCATAAACTTGGTCAAAAGCCTGTGGCTGAGAGGAACATGGGCCAGAGTGGAAAAGTTATTGTTGTATTGCATATATATATATATATATATATATATATATATATATATATATATGATGTGCTTCTCAGATTGCCTTCTAAATATTTGTGGTTATGCTTATAGAATAAGAGGAAGAAAGCAAACTGGGAAAATTAAAAGGGGAGGGGAAGGGAGGGGAGAGGAGGGGAGGGGAGGAAGAGAGAGAGAGGAGAGGAGAGAGGGAGAGAGAGAGAGAGAGAGAGAGAGAGAGAGAGAGAGAGAGAGAGAGAGAGAGAGAGAGAGAAGAGAGAGAGAGAGAAGGGAGAGAGAGCCAATGATATACCTCTTCCAGTGATGTGATGTTGCCGGAAATATTAAGAGATCAAGCCTGCGCATTCCCTCACTAGTGCCAGCAACCTGCAAGCCACAGGGCTTCCGCCAGGCCATCTCACTTGGCAGTCGCTTTGCCAGCCATCTCTCCAGCGGGGCGGGGGAAGAGGGTGAGTTCCTCTCAATACCACGCAATGTCCCACGCACCCCACAGCCATCACATCACCCAATTACCCGGTAGAATCAAAACTCTTAAAGCTTATAGTTAACCAATCAGATTTATGTATCAATAAACTCGCAATTTACAAGATGCCAATACAATAATTTCAGAGCAAATTGATAATGATAAAAGCTTCATCCCAATTAATCTAACCTTGTGCTATCATCACATCAGCCTCCATTCTCCTTCCTTCTCCCCTTCTCCTGAGAGGCTCCCTCTCTCTGTGACTCTTAGCTCCGCCTCCCTTTTCCCTGTCCAATCCCAGGCCTCCTCTGCACTAATGTAATTGGACAGGGAAATCCGGCAGCACAGAGAGGCCATATCTACCCCCAAAAAAAGGTCACACCTCCTAATCCTTAGGGATCAAACATTCAAAAATATGAGCCCTTGGGGGGCCATTCTCTTCCAAACCTTCACAATGACCCAAGATGACTTTTGTTGCCAGGCATCATCACTTGAAGGGAACTTGATTAAATGTCAAGAGAGATCACATAGAGGGAAGGAGAAGGGGGAATAAAAGAGTGGCCACATATAAAGAAGAAGGTATAGCTCAGTGGCAAAGTGCTGGCCAGGCATAGGCAAGGCCCAGTGTTCCACCTCCAGCACCACACACATCAAAAGGAGTAGGAAGGCACTTCTTGCTAAAGTGGCAGGGTTCTTGATAAAACTGGATTTACAAGGAAGTATATATACATGGGCCTAGAAGTTCAGTGCCTGACTAAAGTCTCAACAAACACAGAGCATCTGTCAAATTAAAGGAATTCTGTTCAGTGCTAATCTTTGTAACCACCATTGTCCTGGCCCCTGTTCTGTTGCTGTGAGATCTTCGGATCTCTCACTTGGTTCAGTTTTATGAACAGCAGCACACCCCTCTCTCTTGGGCTGGTACCACACTCAGTCTACAGTTCTCCTGGGCTTGTATTCCTTGACGGCTTGTTAATTCCCACTTAAAGCGTCCCACCACCTTTCTAGTTCAAAGTCTCGAAGTTTCCCATATTCCTCCAATGAACAACATGGTCAAGCCAGTCGCAGCAATGCCCCAGTCACTGGTGCCAACTTCTGTCTTGGTCACTGTTTTACTGCTATGAAGAGACACCATGACCAAAGTAACTCTTATTAAAAATAAATAAATGACATTTAATTGTGAGCTTGCTTAAAGTTTCATAGGGTTACTTCATGATCATCATGGCAGGAGCATGGTGGGGACACGGTGGGGACATGGTGGGGACATGGTGGGGGCATGGTGGGCACATGGCAGCACTCATGACACACCCACAGACTACATCTACTCATTTCATCACCTCCTGATTTTTTTTTTTGAAAATTTATTTATTTTATGTATGTGAGTACACTGTAGCTGTCTTCAGACACACCAGAAGAGGCATCAGATCACATTAAAGATCACACGGTGGCTGGGAATTGAACTCAGGACCTCTGGAAGAGAAGTCAGTGCTCTTAACCGCTGAGCCATCTCTCCAGTCCACGTCCTGATTTTTATTTCTTCTCTTCACTGATTTTGTTCGTGTTCTTTTTTACTCTATTTCTAATATGTTTTACCAGTTATTTAGGGGAAGTATCTCTTTACATCCTTTTAGAATTGCACTTATTACTATTGTGTGTGTGATATGTACACAGGCGCATGCGTGCCACAGTGCACATGTAGAAGTCAGTTCTCTCCTTCTATTTACTTTGGTTCCAGGGATTGAACTCAGGACGCCAGGCTTGGGCGTAAACCACTTTACCTGCTGAGACCGTCTCATCAGCCCTCAACAGTCCTCTTGTTTTGTATTTGTTAGGTTGCTGGGGACCAAATCCAGGGCCTTATGCATGATAATGTTATAGTCTGAGATGTGCCCCCACACACACAACACACGCGCGCGCGCACACACACACACACACACACACACACACACACAGAGTACTTGCAGCCATTTTGTTCCATGTCTGCCAGCAACTTCATATTGTTGCTCTAACATGCCTGCCAGTCATTGACACAGAGAAGTGACTTGGTTCAAGGCCATGCTGAGCACATAACCTGTTTTGTTCTGGATGTTCTGTATAAGGCTTGATAATCTTAAGAAATTCCACAAAGCTTTATATAGAACCCATCAAATCAAAGGTCAATAAGAACTGTTAGGTTTAAAAGGGCTCAAGTCAGAGCTGACTACAAGGCAGCTCTTCTTGCACCCACATATGAACTCACTATGGTTTTTGTGGCTGACACTGAAGAAGGCTACTAATAAGCCAAAACACTATGATTATAATACTCACGCTCAATGTTCTGAAGTTCCCCTGTTCATCACCCTTCCACCACCACCCTTACCTTACTCAGGACCAATCAGCTTAAAGCTTAGCTGACAATACTTTGTTTAGTAAGCCAACTCCTCGCTTCCTTGCCCTTTAAACTTTGGAACCTCATTTTTCATATAAAAAGTCTGAAAGCAGATTTTACTGCAATTTGACTCCCTAGTTATTTTTTTGTGGTCCTGAACATTCAGTAATAAGGTGTGTGTTCAATAAACTACTCTTGTTTAATCAGTGTTTGTTTGGTTTGAGTGGTTATTCCTGAACCCCAGCAATAGCGCATGCCCAACTGAGCTACCTCTGCTAAGACATGGTTGGTATGGGATGAATTTATACCCCCACAAAAGATACAATTGTGGTCCTAATCCGCCAGGTCTATGAAGGAGATCTTTGCAGATGCAAGGGTAAATCTCTGTGTACTTTTGATTTGTGTTTCCCTGGTGATTGAAGTTGTCTCAACTTTTCATATGTTTGCTGGCCATATTCTTTTTTTTTTTTCCTTTTTTATTATTATTTTCTTTATTTACATTTCAAATGCTATCCCGAAAGTTTTCCATACCCCTCCCCCCACCTCTGTTCCCCTACCCACCCACTCCAACTACTTGGCCCAGGCCTTGCCTTGTGCTAGGTCATATAGAGTTTGGAAGACCAAGGAGCCTCTATTCCCACTGATGGCCNATTAGGNCATCTTCTGCTACANATGCAGCNAGAAACACAAACCCNGGGGGTNCTGGTTAGTTCCTGTTGTTGTTCCACCTACAGGGTTGCAGCCCCCTTCAGGTACTTGGGTACTTTCTCTAGTTCCTCCATTGGGGACCCTGTGTTCCATCCAATAGCTGGCTGTGAGCATCCATTTCGGTGTTGACCAGGCACTGGCATAGCCTCACAAGAGGGCTGGCCATATTCTTGTTTGAAGCAAATCAATTCATTTACCCACTAATTGACTAGGTAATTGCTCTTAGCCTTTTATCTTATGTATTCTGGATATTAGCCCGCTGTCTTAGTTAGGGTTTTACTGCTGTGAACAGACAACATGACCAAGGCAGCTCTTATAAGAACAGCATTTAATTGGGGCTGGCTTATAGGTCCAGAGGTTCAATCTATTATCAAGGCGGGAAGCATGGCAGCATCTAGGCAGGCATGGTGCAGGAGGAGCAGAGAGTTCTACATCTTCATCTGAAGGCTGCCAGCAGAATGCTGACTTCCAGGCAGCTAGGATGAGGGTCTTAAAGCCCACACCCAGTGACACACGTACTCCAACAAGGCTACACTTCCTAATAGTGCCACTCTCTGGGCCAAGCAAATACGAACCATCACAGGGACAGAGACCATAAGAAGAGGTCACACAGGAAAGTAGAGATCCGGGTGCCGTGCCAGCAAAGGAACTCACAGGCCCACTGACAACCACCAGAAACTGGAGAGGGCAGGAAAGAGACATGTCCCAGGGCCCCTAGAGGAAGCTGTCATCTTGCCTTGCTGTCTTCAGCACCGGAGAATACATTTGTGTTGTTTTAAGCCACTCATTTCTGGTTCTTTTTTATGACACGCCTCATATACTAATGCAACCATTAGTAAAACTGGGAAACAAAACAGAGTTAAAGGTCGATAGCTGTTACATTACACATACCTTCTCAGCCATGGCAGGATTGGTGCCATTTAAGGAAACCCATTTAACAATATGGAATTTAGCCTTCATGGACTTAGTTAATGGGACTCCTAGTGGTTGGTAGAGCTGAGACTGCCCCAACTCTTGACAATTACATAGACGTGTGTGTGTGTGTGTGTGTGTGTGTGTGTGTGTGTCCAAGCCTGTATTTGTAGTAGTTGACTGTTTAAGTGGAGAAATCAGAAGTAAATATGACAAATGTTAACTTCTGCTAACGTGTGTGACAGGCATGTAGGTGGTGTATTTTCTGTAGGTTTTGGAATGAGTGAAATACTCTATAATCAAAATTATATTCAAAAGTCATTCAAACAGAATAAAGAAGTGGCTCACCCAGATTGAGTGTTTTAAGTCATACTGTGGAATTTCTTCGGATAACAGTTTCCAGGTGATGTTCCTGCCAAAAGTCTGTAATGATTCATAATGAAGCTCATTATTTTGTATGCTAACTACAAAAAAAATAAAAAATAAAAAAATAAAAAGGAAAGGAAAAAAGGTGGGTATTGGTGTTCACCCCTGTAACTGCTGGGGAAGCTGAGACAAGAGGATGACTTTATGTTCCAGGCCAGCCTCGTGGGCAGAATGAGCCTATCTTCAAAAATGAAATCAAAAATATGCAGTAATTGTTTCTCTCTCTCTCTCCCTCTCTCTCTCTCTCTCTCTCTCTCTCTCTCTCTCTCTCTCCC
>NC_034603.1:30677615-30714765 GCF_900095145.1 Mus pahari | reverse complement strand
CCCCTGGGAGCTCCCAGAGACTAAGCCACCAACCAAAGAGCATACATGGGCTGGTCCAAGGCCCCTGGCACATGTGTAGCAGAGGATTGCCTTGTCTGGCCTCAGTAGGAAAGGATGTGCCTAATCCTGTAGAAACTTAAGGCCCCAGGGAAGGGGGAGGTTCTAAGGGAGCACCCTCTCGGGAGGGGGGATGGGATGAAGAACTGTGGGAGGGGGAACTGGAATGAGGCCAACATGTGGATTGTAAATAAATACAATAATGATTTTATTTTTAAAGAAAGAATGCCATGCAGAGGTTCTAGAAGGTTCCCACTGTTGACAATCCTCACCAGCACGTAGTACCACATCATCACTCCCTGTGAGAAGCCTCCTACATGCCTGCCACTCCCCAGCTGTGGGACACTGTTCTGCTCTCTGTCTGTGACATTTCATGTAAATCAACTCACACAGACAGGCCTCTGTGAACAGCTTCTCTGAACAATCATTCTGGGGGTTCACCCACGCTGGAGCCTCCTTTCTTCTTACTGTGGACTGATATCCATCCAGTATGTGGAAGTGCCACACTCTACCCTTTCATCATGGAGTGTCTGGGCTCTTTCTACCTTTTGACCTTTGTGAACTGTACTGCTATAAAAGGTCAACCGTCGATTTGTTTTGCTTTTAGAATTCTTGTTTTTATCTGGGGTACCTAGGAATGGAATTGCTGAGGCAGATGGCAACTCTACACCTAAGTGTGGGGCTGCCAGTCCATGTCCACAGTAGCTGCACCCTTGTCTCACTGGCCAGCAATGGCTGTCCCAGTCCTTCACACCCCTAGTGACACCTAAGCCATGACAGCCATCCTGTGATGTGAACTGGGTTTGCCTTTGTTTCTGCTCTGTCACTGTTTGGCTCTTTGGCCACAGGCAAGCTGACTCCCTCTGATTTATATTTCCTCACACGTTAAAAGAATAGCAGGCCTTCTTCTCGGAAGCCCTGTGAGTATTAAATGAAATGACATATGTTCATCTGGAATGGTAGGCCAGGTCCTCAAAGGATGAAATATAGACTTGCCACATGCAGTGATCTCAATGTGAAATGCCTTCCAGAAGGCAGATGTACTGAAGGTGTGGCTGCTGGCTGATGAGCTCTGGGGAGGCGATTATATTACAAGGGTTCTGATTTGATCTATGGGTGAATGCAGGGTGTGGTCTTGGGATGCATGCATTTCCAGAGAGCCATGACTATAGTCTAATATATTCTGCAGTATTAAAAGGTTGGACATCTAACTTACTAATGGGATCAGAAATTAATCGGTATTGGGAGATTGTAGAAACTACTGGAGCCAGCACACCATGGATTAAAACCTCTGAAAATCCCCAAATAAATCATTTCTGTTTTAAATTGTTTCTAAAAGTTATTTGTCGTGGCAATAAAAATACTAACACGCCATATAATATGGCTTCACAATTCCACTTCTGAGTGTACATCCAGGAGATTGAAAGCAAACATTCAAGCAGATACCTACACATCCATGTCACATCATTATTAACTATGGTCATAATAGGAAACATTAGTGGATGCATGAATAAATGAAACATAACATATACAAAGAATGGAATATTATTCAGCCTTGTAAAAGAAAGCCATTCCGATCCCTGAGCTTTAATGACATCATGCTAAATGAAATGAGCCTGTCACAGAAAGATGAATAAGGTACATGGAGGGGTCAGGTCACAGAAACAGAAATAAAAGTGACTGCCAGAGGCTAGGGAAAGAGAAGACCAGGGAGTTACTGTTTGAAGGGTGAGGTTTCAGTAGGTACTGTAGTTTAGATCTGAAGTGTCCCCAAAGGCTCATGTGTTAAAGGCTTGGTATCAGTGTGGAGTGTCATTAGGAGGTGGTGGAGCCTGTGAAAGGTAGAGCCAAGTGGGAAGAAATTAGGTCCCTTGAGATGTGTCCTTGAAGAGAATGTTAGGTGGCCACCCCTTCCCTCCATCCTGCCCCGATGCTCTGCCCCACTCCTGTGAAATGTTTTTCTCTAAACATAACTGTTTTGCCATCTTCAGCAGAGTAGCCATGGCTGCTCACAGGACACCCTCCAGATCAGGCTTGCTACCTTCTCTGGAAAAAACAAGGGGAGAGGAGGGTCATCAGCCTCCCATCTGAGGTTGTAGCCGCTCCCAGCTGCATCTGCTCCTGGATGTACCAGTCTTGGGAAGTGCTAGTGTACACGGAGAGTGGAGGGTTAACTGAACGGGAGACTGAGTATGTAACTATGTGGGAGTCATTATCCATAATGGGATAAGATGTTTCTGTAATATGGCTAACCCACAGTCCTCTAAGTAACTCTTCACCCTTGATTCTACACGCCAGATAAACTCATTGATTCACCAAGGTAGACTTGGATAAACTCATCCCTTTGATTGGTCATTGGTGCTTTGTCTGGGGAAAAAAAAAAAAAAACCAAGCCGGACAGGGGTGGCACACACCTTTAATCCCAGCACTTGGGAGGCAGAGGCAGGCGGATTTCTGAGTTCGAGGCCAGCCTGATCTACAGAGTGAGTTCCAGGACAGCCAGGGCTATACAGAGAAACCCTGTCTCGAAAAACCAAAAAACAAAAACATTTGTTTATGTCTCCCTGGGGAAAGTTCCTGTAACACTTACCACAAGCCCAGAAACAACAGAGAGAGCTGAGCATGGCCTCTGACCACCTCTGAAACCATGTGTCCCTGAGTCTTCCTCCCAAGCTACACAGAACACAGGAAGCATCCTCAGAGTGAGTCTTTTTGGGTTGATTGTTTTGTCTTGGTTTTTGTTTCCAGGCAGGATTTCTCTGTATAGCCCTGGCTGTCCTGGAACTGACCCTATAGTCCAGGCTGGCCTGCAGCTCACAGAGATCCACCTGCCTCTGCCTCCTGAGTGCTGGGATTAAAGGTGTGCATCTCACCACTTCACTCCAGAGTGAGTCTTGGAGCCACCTCGTCCATGATTTCACAAGTTAGCAAGAACCCATTCTTTTTGAGTGAGGTTGTCCCCCTCACCCGAGAGGGCTCTTCCCAAGACCCTCAGTGGGTGTTCCAGACAAAAGATGGGTAATAGCAAACCTTAGGCACGCTCTGCTTTTTCTGCACGCACTCAGCATACCATTTACCTTAACAGACTAGACCCAGAAAGAGATTACCAACAACAGTAAGATTGAGAGACTATAGCAAAATTGCCAGCACCCCCAGCGTTGCACTTTGAAGACATTATTGAGTAGAATATAGGCAACTTGAACACCAGCGTGTGAGACCATGGCAGCCATTCTGACAACAGGGATGGCTATTAGCATACGTACACGGAGACACTGCACAAACGGGCGGTTCTTGTCCTGAGTGGGATAGAGCAGGACAGAGCCAAACTCATCATAATATCCAGAATAAAGCACCATCAGACAGTGCTCGTGTCTAGAATTTTCCATTTAAGGCTTTGTCCTAAGAAAAGCCTACTCCGTGAAGTCTGAATTTCCAGAGGCCGGCCAGCCTCTGAGAGCATTTACAGCTGGTGACACAGCTGGAGAATGGTGACACTCTTCTTGTAGACGCCAAAAGGCATGCAGCTTTCTGTGCAACGCTGATTAGGTAGCTGGAGCGAGCGAGCGAGCTAGCGAGCGAGCACGGGCTTGCTGCCTGGGATTAGGCCTCGGCCCAGAGTGTCATCCTCTTTCCTCCCCTGAAAACATTCTTTTCTCTTGGATGTCCTGCCTGCTGGGTCTGTTCATAATCCTCTTATCCATCCACCAGATGGCAGGAGAGGGATGCTGAGCAAATCCTCCGCCCTCCAGGCACTGCACAGTCCAGTGCAGTCACAACACCAAAGCGTCCTAACTTCCCGTTTAACCGTGCTTTTGGACTCCGAGGAGAGAGCGGCTGAAGCGGCTCAGATCCAGTTGGGGGCTCCGCTACGATGGATGCCTCGGGAGTTATTTCCTGAGGTACAATTACAGCAACACCAATGTGAAGGGCGAAGGAGAGAGGGATCTCTCGGGAAGGGAGAAAGCGGGGGCTGAGCAGAAGCTCTGGACCAAACTTACCTACAGCTTCGCAGGCCACTGTGGCAGAGGTGACAAACCCCCTTCACGAGCTCCATGACCCCACCTTGTTGATCTGCCTCCTCAAGACTACTGGGCATCTAGGCATGGTGGTGCACAACTGTGATCCCAGCACTCACAAGATAGAAGCGGAAGGATCTGGAGTGCAAGGCCATCCTTGGCTACATAGCAAATTCAAAGCTAGCCTGGGCTACATAAGACTTTTTCTTTTTTAAGATGACAGTGATGCTAATGATACAACTAATGGGTAGGAGAGGCTAGCCCCACCAAGGCAGCCTGCGGCACGCTACAAAGGCTCTCCAACCTTTTTATTGGGCTTCCTGGGGACATTTGAAAACAGCAAGCACACAGACAGAGCTTGAGTTGTGTGAAATTCAGGAAGATGAGGGTATAGATACATCACTGTTGCTGCGAATCCTAAGAGTGCCTTGCTTCTCCCTGGTGTGTGGGGATTTTGCAAAGCATTTTCCCATGTGTGCCAACAGTGTCACCGAGGCCAGGCACAATGAGCAGACTGAACCAAAGTTCCCAGACTCCATTCTCTCAGAGGATGCTGGTGCACAGGTGACTGCCCTTCCCCCACCCCACCCCCCTGAATTACCAGATGCACAATACTTTCCCTCGAGGGTCTGACCTTCTACCCCCGCAGGACCTCCCTGAGTTCTGGCAATGTTATTCTCATGGTCTCTTGCTGTAGCCATTATGCTGGTTTCTAAGCTTTGCAGATTTGACTCTGGGTCTTCCAACACCTGTGCAAACAATTCCTTATATTAATTATTCAGTTTTGAAAGGGATGGGGGTGGTGCCCAGCTCCCTAGCTGGTTAAAGCTGGGATGAAACCAGCAGATGCTGGCTCCTGCCTCCCAGCTATGCACTTCCTACTGATGAGGGCTTTAAAAAAGATACGGGTAGGATTTCCCCCAGCTCCCCTCTGCCCCTGTCAAACTCCCTGCTCCATCATTTACCGGCAGCGTGACCGTGACCGTAGGAAGGTGGTTTGACCCATGCAGGCCTTGAATTTGGGTTGTACCTATATCTCAAGGTTGTTATAAGAACAGAATAGAGCTGTATGTGCCCTGGGCTTACAACAAGTATAGCATTGTAAAAATGACAGAATTTAATGCCACACAGAACAGGTAATGGTCAGGAGAGCCACTCATTTTTAAATGGCCAAAGCTTGGGTTAGATGGATGGATCAAGCAGTTAAGAGCACTGGCTCCTCTCCCAGAGGACCTGGGTTCAATTCCCAGCCCCACACATGGCAACTCACAGTTGGAAGGGATCAGTCATATTCTTCTGTGTCCACAGGCATCAGGCGTGTGCACACATGCAGGCAAAACACCAATAATGTAAAATAGAATAAATAACATGAAAATAAAGTTTAAAAATTAGTCAAAGGGCTAGGTGAGGTGGGGCCCCCCTTAATCTGAACATGCAGGAAGCTGAGGCCACTGGGTTTCTTGTGAGTGAGTTAGAGGCCAATCTGATACACCTAGTGAATTCCATGGCAACATAGTGAAACCCTGTCTGGAAAAAAAATAAATAAATAAAGCGACCAAAGGACTTGAATAAACACTTCTCCGAAGAAGAAATACAAGTGAACAATGCGAGTGTGAGCAGGTCTGGGGAGACAGCGCCACTGGTCACAAGCAAGCATGGGACCTGACTCCTCCTCCAGCACCAGAGGTCACGGGGGTTTCTAAGGTAGGTACGGGTTGTGGTGGCATGGCAGTGTGCATCTGTAATCCCAGAACCAGGAGGCGAGAAGGAGGACTCCCTGGGCTTCCCAGGCAACTAATCAAGACAAATCAGTAAGCTGGAGGTTAGGAAAGGCACTGTCTGACTCAGAGAAATGAGATGCGAAGTAACCAAGGACAACACTCAGCCTGTATCTCTGGTTTCCACATAGATGCACACACATGTGCACACGCAAGAAAGACAGACAGATAGACAGGCAGAGGACAGAGAGAGGGGATCTCTGAGAGGCTCAATATCAATCATTTCTCATTAGGGAAATGAGTCAAAACCACAATGAAAAGCTGCTTCATTCTTACTGGCACGGCTGTCATTAAAAATGCAAAGAAGACTTGGAGCCAGCAGTGGATAAAGAATAGTTCTGTGCAAGCATAAGGACCAGAGTTTGAATTTCCAGAGCCCACACAAAAGCTGGCAGGTTCAGAGACCGCTGCAGTCACAGCGTGTGAAGGCAAAGATGGGGGATCCCAGAGCAAGCTGGAGGTAAACTGATCAATCCAACAGGAAATTCCAGAGCAAGCTGGTTAGATATGCTAGTCAGTCCACGCAACTCAGATCCCTGCCCGAGTAAACAAAGTGATGAGCAATCAAAGAATATCCTCTGTCCTCGATGTCAACTCCCAGTCTACATGCACACACATACATACTTGGGCATACCTCTCTCTCTCTCTCTCTCTCTCTCTCTCTCTCTCTCTCTCTCTCTCTCTCTCTCTTTCTCTCAAAGCAAAAAAGAAAGAGAAGCTGGGAGTGAACTCAGCATATGAGTGGCTGAGTCCATCCCTAGCACAGGAAGGGGGAGAGGAGGAGGAGGAGGAGGAGGAGGAGGAGGAGGAGGAGGAAGAGGAAGAGGAGGACCAAGACTGTGGGACCTTTGAACATCATTGGCAGATCTGGGAAGGGGTGCAGCCAGTAGGGAAAACACTATGGAGTTCCTGAATTAAGAATAAATAATGCAGCCAGGCGTGGTTGCACACTCCTTTAATCCCAGCACTTGGGAGGCAGAGGCAGGCAGATTTCTGAGTTCGAGGCCAGCCTGGTCTACAAAGTAAGTTCCAGGACAGCCAGGGCTATACAGAGAAACCCTATCTCAGAAAAAAACAAAAACAAACAAACAAACAAACAAAAGGAATAAATATGCAGCTGGGCCATGGTGGTGCATGCCTTTATAATTCCAGGAGGCAGAGGGCAGAGGGGCAAGGGGGGAGGGGGAAGGGGGGAAGGGAACAGGGAAGAGGGGTCAGGGGACAGGGGTGCAGAGGGGCAGGGGGCAGGGGGCAGGGGAACAGAGGCAGAGTCATTTCTGAGTTCAAAGCCAGCCTGGTCTACAGATCAAGTTCTAAGACAGCCAGAGCTACACAGAGAAACCCAGTCTCAAAAAACAAACAAATCCATAGCAAGAATTTTGGTTCCTTCGAAAACCTGGGTACATTATGTGAATATGTTTTTGTTTTAATCCCAGGTGTGAAATAAGAGGTTGCCTCACAACATGTGACAATGATTTGCCTCGTGCCCTAGCAGGGGTGAACATGTGACAATGATTTGCCTCGTGTGTTTTTACCCAGCTGCAGAGAGTTTGTTTGGAATTCTAGGAACCTTTCAGAGGGGGTAAATGCCAGAGCCACAGAGGGGCTGCTTTCCTCCCTCCTGCTCCTGTTTCCTGTTGCTGTGGTTTGTCAAGTGGTCATGAACAAAGAGACAAGAAGAGGAAGTTGGAGATCCTAAAGATGAAGTTTGGATTTGTCCCTAGGAACCCGATGCCCCTGCCCCTAATCAGCAGGAAGTCGTCTAAAATGTCTATGCCCCTTTCTCCCCTTTCCTCTCTAACCTTCCTTCTCTCCTACCTAGTGTTGGGGAGTTGTAAAAAGATTAGGGTGGAATAAGGGCTGGAAGGGTGGTAGATATAAGAACCCAACGGAATAGCTAAACAAACAAACAAAAAACCATACCAACGCAAACTTGTCTCAAAAACAAAGGATGGAGACATGCCACGGCAATCTCAGCTCTGGATATTCCTCCAGGAATTGAAAACAAGGTACCCACTCCATTCTTGAAATTTACAGCAGTACCCTTACCAGGTCTCTCTTTCTGTATCCTCAGTTACTTTAAAACTAAGGAAATCCAGTCACAGACCACATGGATGAAGCTTGAGAACACAGTGCTAAGAAAAATAAGCCAGTTAGGGACAAGGACTGCAGGATTGCACTTCCAGAAAGCATGCAGAACAGCCAACCCACCCCACCCCACCCCCTTCCCTGCTTCCTCCCAAGAGCCTGAACTGCACGGGAATCAGGAATGAAAGGCCTCATCCTTCCCTTCTACCAAGCTTCCTCTGGCTCATGGTTTACTTATTGAATAAAGGTCTGTTGAGGATCTATTGGAGGCCACGCTGCAAGGTGGTTAGACAGGCAGACCCGGGCTCTCCAGTCATTTACTCCCTAGTCAACAAAGTGACTTCAGACAGTGTAGTTGCCGGGCTGAGGATAAACAGATCTGCCAGAATCAAAGGAGACTTAACATGAGAAGTACCAAGCCAGGAGCAAGGGTCACTCGGCAGAAGAAACACATACAAAAGCCCAGAGACGGAAGACAGCTCGCCGTGTCTAAGGAATAAAGGTCAGCACGGCCTGAGGAGAGATACAACGGAGAACAGCTATTATGTTATGTCTGTTATATGGCTGTAACAGACTGTGCGGGGCTTTGTAGGTGTGAAGGAAAAGGTAGTTAACAAAATGGATTGTCGGGCTGGAGAGATGGCTCAGAGGTTAAGAGTTCAAATCCCAGCAACCACATGATGGCTCACAACCATCCATAGTGAGATCTGATGCCCTCTTCTGGGGTGTCTGAAGACAGCTACAGTGTACTTACATATAATAAATAAAATTTTTTTTTAAAAAAATGGATTGCCATGTGAGAAGATGTCAGCTCTGAACACCAGAATGTCAGTGAAGGACAGGGTTGGACATCCCTAGGTTCTCCATCAAGGTTTGTAATTTGCCACCTGCAAGCCCTAAGGGTTTTCACAGTTAGGCATGGGCTTGGATCACCTAGTTTCATATAACAGATTCCTGGGCCATCCCAGGTAGATCAGGTCGATCTGGGTGGGGCCCAGAATCTGCACATCACGTTCCTGCCAAGACACTGCTGATGCCAAGACACTGCTGATGCTGGCAGTCTTCCACCACACAGATGACGCTGGAGGCAAGTCTGAGACTCTTTCCCAGTGTACCTTCTGTCCTGATAGGCATGGTCACCAAATGAGAGAAAATATGTCTGGGGAAGCCTCGTGTGGGCACACTGGGGAGGGGGCGGACAGTAGCTTCCTGAGTAGTCCTGGCTGGCCTTGAACTCACTGTGCAGACCAGGTTGACCTCACACGCTCCCCCAGCCTTTGCTTTCTGAGTGCTGGGATTACGGGCGGGTACCACTGCACCTGCTAGGAAAGCCTTTTCTAAAAAGAAAAAGAGAAACGCGCGGAATCACCGCCTTGGAGCTGTTCACCACTCACCCCTCCCATCTGTTTCCCTCATCGTTTATAAGAAATGTTCTCCTCTAAGAGGAGCAGCTGACTGCTTGGGAACAATGGCGGTTTTACTTCGTTTATGCTAACTGCTTCTCTGAGCATGTGAGCATCTGCTAACCACAATGCCAGGGCCAACGCTATCTTCCCCTGCCTCGGTGAAGCATTCACAGTCACCTCTAATGTTCTTTTCACCAGTAGAGCTTGATGCCGTCTTCGAGGACCCGGGGTTATTTTTGTCAACCATCATCTCGGCCCACTCCTCCCAAACAAAGCTCTCCTGTGAGTCATCTGGGGAAGCCAGAGGCATATGACGCTTGTTCAGCTGGTATCCTGCCATTCAGGAGGAGAGTATTAACACTCCCTTGCGCTCAATTAGAAAAAAAAAAAGCAACAACAACACAGATTCATCAGCTGCTGCAAACTCAAGAATCTGGACTATACACCCATGGTAAATGCTTA
This sequence comes from Mus pahari, assembly GCF_900095145.1. Lineage (NCBI taxonomy): Eukaryota > Metazoa > Chordata > Mammalia > Rodentia > Muridae > Mus > Mus pahari. Next base: position 30,704,958 of record NC_034603.1, on the reverse strand, counting down.
GGAAGTGTAGATTTATCTATATTCACCCACAAGTTCAGTAAATATTGGGGGGCTACAGACACAGCAGTGTATAAAACAGAGTCCCCTTTCATGAGATTTGCTTATGTCCACTCTGGGAATATACAGCAGTCATCTTTCATAAAGGTTTCTTTTTTTCTTTCTATAGTCACCTAGTGTTAATTGCAGTCCAAAAAAAAAAAAAAGGTCAAAAGATTCCAGAAACAAACAGTGGATGCGTCACGAAAGCCAGTGCTGGCATCATGTGAGTTTTCCCTTTAAGCATCCATGCAGTGTATGCTCTCAACCCACTAAGCACCTAATGACTGTCTGGGTTATCAGACTGAAGAATAAATTATCTCATGGACTTGGTACTTCGCTGGCTTCTACTCTAGGTCATGCATATGTGTCCTGCTCAAGGAGGAGCAAGTAGTATATTCTGAAAGTGTCCTTGTGCTGGCAGAAGGGACAGTCACATGGTGGAAGGGATTATGGGTGGGAGGAGTATAAAGCATGAAATAGGCAAGGTAATTGGGTTTTCAGCTGTGGGTGTCATTCTCCAGGCTCATTAAGGGGAAGATGTTATGGACTGAATCTAGACCCATGGAATTTATGTGTTTAGGGGTCCCAACATGTGACCTTTCTCTGTTCCCCTTTCCTTTGTATTTAGTAAGCCTATGCCATGTTTGCCCCACTATTTATTTCAGAAGCATGCAGTGTGTGGTCTAGATTCACAGGCACACAGTTGGGGAGAAACTTTTACTTGGGAAGGTTCATACTTGGAATTTATCCAACACATGATCTAGATGAGATACAAGACTTCCAGTTGATGTACGAAAGAGTTGGGACACCGGTGACTGTAGGAATGTGATACATACATACACACACACACACACACACATCATGAGGGAGAGTACTGCAGGCTAAATAGTGGTCTCCCACAATTATATGTTGAAGTTCAATCCCCAAAACCTTCCTTGAATTGTATCACTAAAGAGGTAATGATGAGCCAGGCGGCAGTGGTGCATGCCTTTAATCCCAGCACTTGGGAGGCAGAGGCAGGCAGATTTCTGAGTTCGAGGCCAGCCTGGTCTGCAAAGTGAGTTCCAGGACAGCCAGGGCTAACAGAGACACCCTGTCTCAAAAAAAAAACAAAAAAACAAAAAAACAAAAAAACAAAAAAACAAAAAAAAAAAAACAAAAAAAAAAACAGCCAAACAAAAAAAGTTAAAGAAGTAATGATCACATGACGTCATAAGTATAGTTGGGATCCTTAGGAAGAGGACAATATGACACAAATACACAAAATGGGGTCTACGTGAAGACACAGGGAGAGGATGAGAAGACATCCACCTACAAGCTAAGGAGAGAATCCTTGGTGGAAGGAATCAAGTCAACTCCTTGATCTTGACTCCTGGCTTTGGGAATTATAGAAAATTAATTCCTATTTCTTAAGTGACCCGGTCTGTGGCAAGCCTAGTAAACCAATACAGAGTGTTCTAGTTTCATTTCTGTTGCTGAGAGAAATCACCCTGAGAAAAAGCACGCTGGAAAGAAAGGGTTGGTTTATTTGGTTCACAGTGTCAGTCACTGCAAGCGTAGAAGTTAGGCACATCCCACCACACCCACAGTCAGAAGCAGAGAAATAAATATACCCATGCTGTCTGCTCTCTCTCATCTACCCTCTCCCTGTCTTAGGTCATTCAGGAAATGGTCATGCCTAGGAAATGGAGCCACCTAGAGTGTGCTGCTTCCCCACGTCAATTAACAGTCAAACAATCCCCCCACAGACAAGTCTGATAAAGGCAATTATTCAATTGAGATTCTCTTCCCAGGTGATTCTAATTCCTCACAAGTTGACATTTAAAACTCACCATGGCAAGAGGCTTTCTGTGAAATGCTTGACACTGCTGGGTACATGGAGCACCTACAGGTGTTCTGAAGACATGGGATAGACTGTGTGGGGGATGGAGAAGAGGCTGGAGAAGTGGGAAGGAGCTTGCCTCTGAAGGCACTCCAATGATGAGGATCTGGGCTTCATTTTGTATTCACAGTATGGAGGTGTTGGAAGTCTGAAGGCAAGAGTTCTATGACCCTGCTGTGGGACTGTTAGTAACAAAGGGGACTGTCCAGCTAAGTGGGAGATGAGGACTGTGGCAGTAACATAGGTTATGTCTATGAGATGTTAAATGATATAGCCACGTACTAAAGCCAGGATTGCCTGGATGGAGATGCAGAGACTATAGAGGACAGGTCTAGAGGCAGGTGGATTTCTGAGTTCAAGGCCAGCCTGGTCTACAAAGTGAGTTCCAGGACAGCCAGGGCTATACAGAGAAACCCTGTCTCGAATAACCAAAAAAAAAAAAAAAAAAAAAAAAGGAAAAGGAAAAGGGTACCTTTAATCCTGGTACTTGAGACAGAGGCAGGCAGATCTCTGTGAATACAAGGCCAGTCTGATATATATTCAATTTCCAAGTCTGACTGTCTGTCTGCCTCTTTTTCTTTTTCTCTCTCTTTCTGGTGTGTGTGTATCTGTGTCTGTGTGCCTGTCTGTCTCTCTCATGTACACTCTCACCCTCGCACCTCTGCCCCCTCCCCAACATATCACAAGCAAGGACACATCAAGCACTATGACAGGAATGAGGGACACCACAAGGAATCAGGACAAACGTGATCTGCCCCTCAGGGAAATGACATTCTTGTAAGAATAGACCGTAAGGACAAGTAAATAAACCAGACACAGACTCAGCCAACTGCTAACCAAATGTCTTTGCGGGGATTCCATCTGGGCTGAACACATGCAAGCATCTTCTTATTATTATTCCCTAAACAAAGCGGCACAGCAACTGTTTACACAGAACTCACACGGGATTAGGCGTCACACGTAATCTGGAGATGACTGGAAGTATATGGGAGGTGGGCAGAGGTTCCCACGGTATGGAAATACAATGTCATTTTCTAAAACCTACTTGGGCATCCGAGGATGTTGGTTCCTGTGCATGGTGGTAGAGTCAATCCCCTGCAGACACCAGGGGACAGTTTTATATAAACACATTCCCCTCCTTGATTCCAGTTCTCTGACATGCCTTAATACATTTGCAAATGGCAGAATCTTGTATGGAACGGCAGCAAAAAGAGAAGTGGGCATGTAATCAGACCACAGCAAGCGGCACGTGGAACTGGCGACAGGGGTAACTAAATTGGCGGGGGCAAGGCTCTCTCCACCTCTTATGTGCACTGTTCTGGGAATGCTGGCCTTTCTCTACTGCAGTTAGGCCTCTTTACCCAGCATGTAAAATCATCATCATCTCTGAGCTTATAGCTCACAGCGGCCTCCAGATCATCAGTCTGAGAGCCCGGAAGAAACCTGTGGTGAGAGTCGGAATGACGAATCAAATCACACATTGTGAAAACCTCCCAGTTCCTTCAAGACTAGTCAGTGAGCGGAGCTCAGGAGAGCCCACGTGCAAGTTCAGTCTCACAGGCTCAGAATGCAAGAAGAGCTCATGTCTGGGTTTAGGGGACAGAGCCAGAGAAAGATTGATGTCTCAGTTCAAGCATGCAAAAGCATGTTTTCCTTACTGAGGCCTTTTTGTTCAATGCAGCCCCTGGATGGACGGGGTAAGGGCCACTTGCAGTATCTGCTTTACCTGGGCTGAGATTCAAATTTGCCTCACCCAAAACCAAATCCACAGTTAATCAGCTTTCTACAGCTGTGACAGGGTACCTGGCATAAAATATCTTTTATTTATTTTTTATTACAGATTTTTTTAAATTAAGTCTGAATTATCAGTAAAAATACTGATGTGTACGGGGTGTTTTACATCCCAAATCCCGGTACTTAATTCTGCGTCTGTCCTGTTACTTAACTCGTTAAAAAAGCTGAATGGCGCGGTGATTTGAACTTTCAAAACTTCAACCGTAAGTCAGAAGATGACATGCTGAGCTTTGAAGAATGAGTTGAATCTGGACGCTGGAACGGTCCGTAGCCAGAACGGTGAAACACATAAAAAGATGGGCGATTCCTTAAGGTGTCAAATGTCATGTCCTTTAGTTCCGAAGTAGCATCCCTGTCTCTAAAGTCCCCTGCAGTATGAACCACGCCGTAACAGGTAAGTGCAAAGGCCAAAAGTGTCTGGAGAACTATATCCGCCGGCAGCGGCTCAAACTTCTTTTCCGTCAGTCGAGCATGAGAGCGATGCTGAGCAGCAGAGAAGGCCGCGTGGGTGAGGGTGAAGAGACCGACGCCCACCAGCACCTTCCACAGCCACACCACCATGGTTCCGAAGGAGTCGATGCCCCAGAGCTAGCCTTCCACACTGGGGTAAATATGCTAAGGAACGGAAAGACTTGGTTCACAGTCTCCTCTGGCCTCGTTGCTTTGGGCCTGTAGCAGCGCAGTACATCAAGGTGGGATCACTTAGCAGAACAAGGGGGTGTTCAGCTTACAGCCACTGGGAAGCGAAGAGAGAGAGGATCAGGACACACCCCAATGACTTAACTTACCCACTAGTCCCTCCTCTTCTCCTCCTCATGTATATTACAGACAGCGTCTCACTGTGTAGCCCAGGTTAACCTCACACTTGTGGCAACCCTCTTGCCTCTGCTTCCTAGGTATTGAGATGACAGATATCACACCACTGCACCCTGCTGGTCCTATCTTGGCTGCAACCAAACCTTGAACACATGAGTCTTGGAGGAAATACTGCAGACTCAACTGCAGCACAGACATAGCCAGAACAATGTTTAGCCATATATCTGGATAGCCTATGGCTCAATCAAGTTGACCAACTTGATGATGTGACTGGATCACACACAGAGCAGGGGCAGCCACTCAGTGGCTTGGAGTCAACCCTTGGCTAACCTCGGTTAGTTACAAAGGTAACTGGCATGCTGTGCCCTTTTCTTTTCTTTCTTATTTTTTTTTCTGTTTTGTTTTTGTTTTTTGAGACAGGGACAGGGTTTCTCTGTGTAGCCCTGGCTGTCCTGGAACTCACTCTGTAGACCAGGCTGGGCTGGAACTCAGAGATCTGTCTGTCTGCCTCCCAAGTGCTGGGATTAAAAGGTGTGCGCTTCCTAATCAGAGTTCTCTCTGCTTTCTAAGGCTCCTTGTGTCAAGACAAGTCAGAGGGAATGTACATATTTATTTATAGGTTTGGGAGCAACTTAGTCACTAAGATGAGATACACTCTGTTGGTATCTGTTGACCCAAGCATGCAAGTTCATGCCTCTAATCCCAGCACCTGTGATTGATTCCTAGCACCTATAGTAGTTTACAACTCCAGTTCCAGGGAATCCAACACCCTCTTCTGGCCTCTGAGGGCATCAGGCATGCATGTGATGCATAGACATACATGCACGAAAATCACAATAAAATAAACTCAAAACTCCAATTTCCTCCACAGGGACAAGACACACATGTGCACGGGCATACAAGCAGGCAAAACACCCATACACATAAAATAAATATTAAAATATGTGGTCAGGTTGTTTGTTTGTTTTCAAGACAAGGTTTCTCTGTGTAGTCCTGGCTGTCCTGAAACTCACTCTTTAGAGAGGCTAACCTTGAACTCAGAGATCTGTCTGACTCTGACTCTGACTCTGCCTTCCAAGTCCTGCGCCACCACAGCCTGGCTTGTTTTTAAGCCAGATTCAGCAACACGCATCTGTAGTTCCAGCACTCCTGTGGCAAGATGGAAGGCAGATACAGGAGAACTGCCTGTAAGCTTGAGGGCCACCTAACCCAGAATACACAAAAGGGTGGAATGAGACCCCGCCTCAACCAAGTGGAAGGAGAAGGAGCTCCCAAAAGTTGTCCTCTGACCTCCACATGCATGCCGTGTGGCACACACACACACACACACACACACACACACACAGAGTAATAACAAAAACTACAACTTTTTTAAATGCCACCTATATTTCCAGTGGCTGGGCAGCTCTCCCTATAGTGACTCAGGGATCCAGGCTGCAACCCCAGCTCTCCCACATAGCCTAGTAGCCCTCTCCATCCTGCCCGCAGAAAGGGAAAGAGAATCCTTAGCGGGTGAGGGGAGTGGCACACTTCATTCTTGATTATGTACCACTGGTGAGAACCAGTCACAGAGTCATGCTGCAAAGGAGGGCAGGGTACACACTGGTCAGGAACTGCAATTCCCAATGCCTGTAACAGCAGATTACCCGGGTGGACAGCCAGGTCGACTTTCTGAGAGAACTGGGTGGCAGGCACTTGCGTGCTCAGATTCTAGTTCTGTGTCAGACTTTCTTTTCTTTATTTATTCCTTTGTTTTGCCTATATGTATGTATGTACGTGAACCTCTGGCATGTCTGGCACCCAAGGGAGGTAGCAGATGGTGTCAGATGTCCCGGAACTAGAGTGGCAGTTGGCCTTGAGCCACCATGTGGGTCCTGGGAACTGAACCCGGGTCCTTTGAAAGAGGAACACATGCTCTTAACTGTGTGGCCAACTCTCCAGCTCCCATATCAAGGTTCTTTACGTTGTGACACCATTGACGTGCTAGACTACATAATTCCTCTTTAGAGAGAGAAGGCTGTGCAGTGCACAGTAGGGTGTTTAACACCACCTCTGGCTTCTACCCACCTGAAGCCAGTAGTTCCTCAGCCCCAGTCCTGACAGTAAAAAATGTCTTTCCAGCTGGGCATGGTGGCACACACCTTTAATCCCAGCACTTGGGAGGCAGAGGCAGGTGAATTTCTGTTGAGTTTGTGGCCAGCCTGGATTACAATAACAACGCATATAAATAAATAAATGTAACAAACTGTTTTAATATCTCTAAGCACTAGAACATGTAGCCAGAGTTACAGAAGGTTGTGAGTCATATGTGGGCTCTGGGATTAGACCAGGGATCTTGGCGACCACACCAGGGGCTCTAACAACTGAACCATCTCTCCAGTCCCACAACTGAGGCTTTACAACCTCATGTGAATTGTTCTGTACAAACAGGCCTGGAAACTCCAGGTTTATGACTTTTTATCACTTGCTGTTTGGTTTGGAAATAGTGTGGAAACTATGTTGGCTATTCTTGGTTATCAACCTGACTATATCTGGAATGAACCACAATCCACCAACGGAGGGCACACTTTTGACCTGAATCTTGAAGCAGGAAGACAACACACGATCTTAATCTGGATGGACACACACCTTTAATCCAGATCTTGAGGACAATGGAAGACAGAAGGGTTCCTTCCTCTTCACCTGCTTGCACTTATTACCAGTACATCTATTGGAGCCTACTTCTTCAGGGTTCCCAGCTTACACAGAAGACAAGCTGAGACACCCAGCCTCGTGGGACTGAACAACTATTACTACATTCTTGGGCTTCACACTCACAGCTGGCCATTGTTGGGTTAGTTGGTTAGTTGGCCTGTAAGTTGTTCCAATTAATTCCCGATAGATAGATAGATAGATAGATAGATAGATAGATAGATAGATAGATTCATTCAATAAGTTCTGTAACTCTAGAGAACCTTAATACAGAAACCTTGGGCACAAAAATTACCCTCAAGTAAGAACAATTGTTCTACATAAGAAAGAAATGGTTAGTCTATCTGCCAGCTGGATATTGAATGTAATGAAATAGCATGTTCGGCTTTTTTATCACTTGCAAAGCTCCAAGGATTGCTGTTCTGTTTTGCTCACAAAATTACTGACAGAGTAGTGGAGGTGCGGACTTGAAGACCCAGAGAGAACTGCAGGATGTGTCCTCAAGTTCTCAGCTGAGCTATTCCCAGACTAGGAGGATAATCTCCGGAGATACCGCACTCACCACTTGGCAAAGCCAGAACAACTCACAAAGAAACACTCTAGAGTCCTTCGCAATTTACTGGGACCACATGACAATTACAGAAGTGACCTGAAGTGATGTGTACTACTCCTCACTAAGGCTTCTAATTGTTCTCTTCCTCCGTGACTGGAACTAAGACTCTTTTGTTGCTCGTTTTGTTTTGTTTTATCATGCTGGCTTGTCTGTAAAGAATAGTCTTTCTGGGCTGTTACATGTCCCCTGAAACTTCTATGCAGAAACAAGATTTTTATTATTATTATTATTTGCATAATGTAAGACAATATTTGTGAGCATCTAAGCAATTCTTGTTCTTTTTTGAGGGTGATGAAAAAGGCTTAGGAAGTATATTATTTCCAGGAAATGGACTGTGATGGCTCCTTTGTGCCTGTTAAAAACAGGAAGTAGTAACATCCAGGCAAGCTTGGGATGCCAAGAGTTTGCTTTAGCTCCTAAACACCTGCCAGCAGGGTGTTACTTTGCTAAACAGCTTTCCTGGCTGTCACCAATAGGGGATTCCTTTGCACTCCAAAGCTCTGAGCTGAGTGTCTGGGCTTAGCTTGTAGTCCCCATGAACTCTAGATGTGCAAACTGCTACAGATATAAAGTATTAGTTTCCATATTCATGAAAACGTACAAGGCACTAGAAACTCAGTAAAGGTGGTTACTGGAAAATAACTTGATTGCGATGAAACGCACGGTGTGATCAATCAATAAGGATTCACTTGAAACACAACTGGGAAGAAAACATAGCTGCTGGAGTTTCTGAGCGATGAGGATTCTCATGTAAATTCTAAGTGTTCCAGCTGAGCAGTGCAATCTGGACCTGAATAAGCAAGTTTTAAAAGATTTTTGTTTTTAATTATGTATCATGTATATGTATCATGTATAGTTCCTGCAGAGACCAGAGGAGGCCATCTAGTTGCCCAGGCACTGGAGTTACAGAGGGGTGCTGGGGACCAAACGGGGGAGCTCTGCAAGAGAACCAAGCTCGAAACTGCTGAGCCTTCTCTCCAGCCCCACAACTGATTTTTCACAATCCCATGTGTGTAACTCTCTACAAACAGGCCGGAGAACACCAACCTTTATTCCTTTCTTTCACTTGCTAGTTAGTTTAGAAATAGTAAACAAAATAGAATAACTGGTGGTGTCTATGGTTCAGTGAGAGTCCAGGAAACTGTCTAGATTCCTTTCCAGGCCCGGTGCTCTCTGCTGACTGGCTGGGGCCTTCTCAGTCACCAAAGAATCAAGTGTAGAGATGGGGTATACCAGGAAGTGCTCGAACCAGACACTGATGAAATCTGTCCCTCCTCAGCCAGCAAAATGTAGTGAGAATATTGTTATGTTTCAGGATTCCGGTCATATATACATCAGCTTTCCACTTAAGTTCCCAGGCCACCTAGGAAGAACTGGCCATTCATCTTATGCTGCCAGTAGAACTGTGTCGCTCTGAACATTTTATATAACCTGCCTGCATACACTGCTATAGTCCCTTCCAGTCCACAAATCCTACTCTCATTGAGAAGCCTCATGCCCGACATAAGACCTGCTCATTCAATGCTCAGTGTACAAAAAGATCTAAAAGGGCTGGAGAGATGGCTCTGTGGTTAAGAGCACTGGCTGCTCTTCCAGAGGTCCCCAGTTCAATTCTCAGCAACCACATGGTGGCTCACAACCGTCTGTAATGGGATCTGATGCCCTCTTCTGGTGTGTCTGAAGACAGCTACAGTGTACTCATATAAAATAAAATAAATAAATTTTTTTTTTTAAAAAGGATTTTTAAAAAGTTTATTTCACATGCAGCTGTTGACGTGTGACTGTTTTTTCTTTTCATGGGGTAAAGCACACCTGGACCCAGGATCTACAGACGCTGCTGTCTTTAAGCGTTTGCATGGTTGTTTCCCACTGCTCTGAATCCCCTTCCCATCAGCCTCTGAGGCTCTTTTCATCTTTGCAAAACCAACATTCTGTGCTCAACAATCCATACTCCCCTCTTTCTGTGCGACTCTTGTTTGAGTGTGACCGCCCTAGGCATGCCGGTTTGTGGAGTCGAGCAATATTTGTCATTTTTTGATGGTTTATTTTACACAGTTCACCCATACCATGCTATGAATTAGAATTCCCTCTCTTTTATGGCCGAATGTAACTCCCTGCATGACTACATGACATTTTTATGTAGCTGTTTGTCAGCCGACCTAGGTTAGCGCCACCTTCTGGCTGTTCTGAGTAAGGTATGACGATTTTTGTTGCTGTTGCTATTTGTTCTGGTTTTTTGTGCTGTTGTTTCGAGACAGCATTTCACTATGTACTCCTGGCTGACCTGGAACTCACTACATAGCCTGGGCTGGCCTCAATCTCAGAGATTCATCTGCCTCTGCCTCCCAAGTGCTGTGACTAAAAATGAACGCAAAAACTCAATAGAAACACAGAAATGCAGATACTTAGCAGAAAAGGAAATAAGCAGGTGTATCAATAGGTAGTTGACCTCTCTGGTTGGCTGTCTTAGTCAGCTCATGCCTCCATAACAAACCCACAGGGTGGGTGCTCAAGGAACAGGGTTGATCCCCCACAGTTCTGAAGGATGAAGCTAAAAGGTACCACGTGGAATTCTAGTAAGGATGCTCTTCCCAGCTTCCTCCTTACTGTGCTCGAAATGGCCTTTCCTTAGGAACATGAGGGGATACAGCAAGCTCTTCGGTCTCAAGAGCTCAACCCTCTAGACTTCATCTAAACACTAATTACATTCCAAAGGCCAGCCAGTCTCTAAATAGCATCGCACTGAGGCTAAGGCTGAAGCGGGTGACAGCCGAGAGGATGCAACACAGTTTACAGCGATCCACTCCAGGTCCCCCAAATTTATTCTGTCTCTCTCTCTCTCTTTCTTTTCGTAAATGAGTGTAGAGGGGCTGGGGGGATGGTTCAGCAGTTAAAAGCACTGGCTGCTCTTCCAGAGGACCCAGGTTTGACTCCCAGCACCCACCTGTGAGCTCAAAACAGTCCATAACTCTAGGTTTAGGGGAACCTACTCCACTGGCCTCTGAGGCACCTGCACTCATGTGCACACACCCATTTGCAGGCACACATACCCTCATATAATTTAAAAATTAAAAGTAAATCTTTTCTTTAAAAATAAAGAAGAGGAGGAGAAGGATGAGGAGAAAGAGGAAGAAGAAGAAGAAGAAGAAGAAGAAGAAGAAGAAGAAGAAGAAGAAGAAGAAGAAGAAGAAGAAGAAGAAGAAGAAGATTATTATTATTATTATCATCATTATTATTCAGAGCATCACTCTTCACAACAGCAAAAACCTACAAATATATTGAGTGGCCATCAGTGACCTAGTGGAGCAAAAAGCCACAAGGTATAATGAGCCTGCAATGGGCCATTCCACAAAGTAAAGGATGTACAGTGACATCCACAATACAGAGTTCTACATGAAAAAAAGTTGCTACACACATACACACACAAAATAATTCATATAGCAAGATGAATTTTTATAAAGCTAAAAATAACCCAAAGCAAGAATAGATACCCTGTAGAGACATACACAGGACACACTGCCTAAAGGATGCAGAAACCACTAGGCCTGGAGGCACAGGGCCCCAATCCCACTGGTTCAAGGCCTGCCTGAGTCACAGAGGAGCCAAGGCCAGTCTGAGCAATTTACCAAAACCCTATTTCAAACTAAAAGTGTAGACAGGACCCTGGGGATATAACTCAGTGACAGAGCACCTACCCACAAAAGCACTGGGCCTCAGGCTTAACCTAGCACCATAAACAAACAACCAAAGCAATAGAAATGGAAAAGGGGTGAAGGTTGGATAAAGCAAGATCAGACTAGCTCCAAGCTGCGAATGCTGGAAGTTTTCCATTGAAATACATTCAACATAATTTAAAAGGGAAAGCAAAGACTGATAGAACACTGGATTCAGGACATGGGCTACTTAAGGAGTAGGAGGCAAGATCTTGGGATGGAGGAGAAACCTGCAATGCCATGTCTTTTCCTGTGTCGGGTATCAGTCAGCTTTCTGTTACTATAACAAAATGCCTGATAATCAACCTACAAAGGTGAAAGGCTCAGGGGGCCTCACAGATCGGAGGTTGAGGCTCCAGTCCCTCCACTGCTTTTGAGTCTATGACAGGGCACAGGACACGCCCATGATGACCTAATACTTCCTCCCACAGGCCTCACCTCTTACAGGTTCCACCAGATCCTAAGAGAGCTATGCCTGTGACCAAACCCTTTAACAGGCATCCCAGGCCCAAAGCATACCATCTGAGATCTGCTGCAGCTTGGTTTTGTGTTGAATGATGAGTTGGTGAACTCCTATTCTAGAACAAGCTAGGTAACGAGATTAAGGCAGGCCATGCATGGAACAATGGAAACCCAATTAGAGAGCAGAAAGGGGAGCATGAGATCACTGTTCACGGCTCTCGGCAGCACTAGGTAGGCGGCTCAGGACGTGTGCTTCTGATGCTGGAGGCATAGCGGCTAGCTCTCCTGTCCTTCCCTGGCCTCCCTCCCTGGAAGGCCATTTCTCTCAAGAGCATCTCTGACTGGCTGACTGTACACCAACTAGCAGAGGTCTGTGGTGGTCTCAGGCTTCTAGACTCCTGATTAAGAGAGGCACTGGGTACTTAGGATGTCACACAAGTGGCCAAACCTCAGGCTAACCAACAGGGGTTTACATCTATGTCTGGCATATGCCTTTTTTTTTTAGAGACTGTGGTGGGTAATATTGAATGTCAACTTGCCAGGATCTAAACTCATCTAGCGAACAAACCTCTGAGAAGTTTCTCTTTCTTTCTTTCTTTTTTTCTTTCTTTCTTTCTTTTTTCTTTTTTTTTTCTAGTTTTTGGAGACAGGGTTTCTCTGTCTAGCCCTGGCTGTCCTGGAGCTCACTCTGTAGACCAGGTTGGCCTCAAACTCAGAAATCTGCCTGCCTCTGCCTCCCAAGTGCTGGGACTAAAGGCGTGGGCCCGTTTTTGTTTGTTTCTTTTGAGAAATTTCTAGATTGGGTTAACAAGGTTGGAAGATCCATCCTAAATTCGAATGGTACCATTCCATTGGCCAAGGACCTAGACTGAATACAATGAAAAAAAATGTTTTAAAGTTTTGCCAGTTAGTGGTGGTGCACACCTTTAATCCCAGAGATTTGGGAGGCAGAGGAAGCAGATTTCTGAGTTTGAGGCCAGCCTGGTCTACAAAGGAAGTTCCACAACAGCCGGGGCTACACAGAGAAACCCTATCTTGAATAATCAAAAAATCAAAAAAAGTATACATATGGATATGTGTGTGTGTGTGTGTATAGGCAGGGTCTCTCTCTCTCTCTCTCTCTATTATGCAGCTCTGGAACTTAGAGACTCGCCTGTCTCTGCCTCCCCAGTGCAGAGATTAAAGGCACTCATTATCATGCCCAGCCAAAAATATAAGAAAAAATTAAAATATGAATAAATCAAGTGAAGTGCCAACATCTATCTTTCTGCTTCCTGACTGCAGATGTGATGTGATCGGCCACCTTGTGCTGCCGTGACTTTGCCACCAGGACAGACTATATACTCTTGGACTGTGGGCCAAATAACGGCTTCCCACATTAGACTGCCTGTGGCAGGCACTTTGTCAGAGCAAGGAAAAAAAAAACAACAAATAAAGGGACCCTAAAGCATTTTGCCTAAAGGTGAAAGAGAAATAACTAATTGGGCTCCTGTGGATACCCCCAAAAAGGAGACAAGTCTTCCTTCGAAGAGAAAAATGAACCTGTTGAAGAGAAAAAGTTCTTCGATACTTAGAAAAGGAGCACAAAGAAAACCTTGTTCAAAATTAGGTCCCCAAATTAGGGACGTCTACAACAGACTTTTCAGTGCAGAGAAGAGATGGAACTTAACCCTGATTGCATCACAGACCAGACAGGGAATGTATAGCCACGGGGGAGGGTAAGGTTAGTGGATGGAAAATTACCAAGAGGAAATAGGAAAAGTAAGAGGGTGTCTGGCTAAACTGACCTGACAGGATTCTTATTGAAGACAAGTCAGCTTGAACAAGCACCAACCTTGGCTTGGTGCAGAATAAAAAGCCTGCTCGTGGGAGCCATCAGATAATGAAGCAGAGGGTCTGGCTAAATGACCTTGGCAGAGTTCTTTGCTAAAACCAGATCTTACGAGGAACTACATAGGGCTAGGAGAGAGTTCAAACTCAAGAGACGGACTAAACTTTGATCAAGTAGATCACTGTCAAGTAAGAGACAGAAATGCCCCTTGCTGTGTGGCGGCAGAGGCACTGATGTCCACCAAAGGTCAACACTAAATACTTCTCAGTCCGCAAACGGTCATGAGACTGAGGAAAGAAAAACCCACGCTGGTTACCCCCACTCCCGGCTCCTCCAGCTCTAGTGTGGTCCCAGAGCAGAGGTGAGTGGGCGCCTTGGCATCCAAAACAACTCCTCCTTGATGCAAATGCCCCGAGTCACTTATGCAGTGCTGTGAGCCGCACTTGTTGTTCTTGTTGTGGTCAGTGGCCACAAACAACAGAAAGGGGAGTGGGGGGTGGGAGGTAGGGGGCAGGGTTTGCTCTGCTCACTGTTCCAGCCAGTCTCATCATGAAAGGGAAGGCAAGGCAGAAGACGTCAGTCCATGGCAGCAAGACCACATGGAAGAATGGCTAACCCTCATTATCAACCTGACTGGATTCATAATCACCCAGGAGTCTAGACCGGATAAAAAGGAAGAAACAAAAAGTGGGCGGGGCGTGAGCATTCCTTCCATCAGCCACCTGTCACTCCAATAACCACACCTCTCTGCCTCAAGCTGTGAATCGAGAAAAAAACCCTCTTCTCTTCCGCTGTCAGATGCTCTGTCACAGTAACAAGACGATAATACACAGCCATCCAAAGCATGGCAGACTGGGTAGGAAGCAGAGTTTCATTCAACAACGTATTGAGCTCTCCCAGTATTTCAGGTCCTGCACCACGCAGGCGCTGACGGACAACCAATGACAGCTCTATTACTACAGCATCTGGTAGAGGCAGAGGGACTCCGGCATACTCAAGATGAACACCTGAGCTTAGCTACTAGGAGGCAAAGGAATCCAAGAAGCCATCCCAGAGGAAGTGACAGCAAGTGAAGCCTAAAAGGTAAACAGGGATGAAGGATGTCTGAGGAAGAATGTCGTGTGCAAACAGAAGCACCAGAGATGCTATTGTCACCAATATAGTCACCAAAAGGTGGGCATGGAGGCTTCACATGAAGGTGACACCTAAGTCTTGGGGGATGGTGGGATCTCTGCTAAGGAGGAAAAGACAGTGGTATCTGGGAAGACCTGTAAGTAATATGAGCGACAGAGCAAACAAAAAGAGGGCATGACAGCTCCTTAGCATTAGCAACAGTCACATTTAGTAGCCTGCAGTGAAGGTGACAGGAAAACCCGAAGAAGGGAGTGTTATCATATGAACTTTAAATATCCCCAAAGGTCCGAACACTAAGCTTTGTCTCTAGGTGACACTATTAGAAGGTAGTAAGACATTAAGAGGTGATCCCTAGTGGGAAGTCTTAAGGTCACTGAGGTGACAGGCCTTGAATGGAACTGGGGAACACTGGCCGCTTCCTCTTTCGCTTCTCAGACTCAAAGTGAACAGTCTGTCTCTGCATGCACTCCCCACCATTGCTACCCAACACCAAACAATAGCCTAAAAGCTCCCTCATGGCAGACTGGAAACCTGTAAAATGAATCTACTGGCTGTGTCCACTGGCACCTATAGTCCCATCATTTGTGAAGCTAACCCAGGACTGCAAGTTTGTGTCTAGTCTGAGCTACATACTGAGACACTGTCTGGAAGGGAGAAAGGATTGCAGTTTACAATCAAACCAGGCGCTGGAGAGATGGCTCAGCAGCAGAGAGCACTGACTGCTTTTGCAAGAGACACAGTTCAGTTCCCAGCACCCACCTCCGTGGCTCAGGACCAACTCCAGCTCTGAGGAATCTGATGCCCTCTTCCGGCCTCCAGGGATACCTGCACTTGGGTGTACATACCTATACACTGATAATACACACAAATAATTAAAAATAAAATATGTCTCTAATAAATCAAAAATAAATAAAATCATGAACCCAAATAAATCTTTTTCTTTATAAGTTGATTCTCTCAGATACTTGCTATAGTAAAGAAAAGCTGGCTAACAGAGAGGGGAGAAAGAAGAGAAGAGAGTCAAATGGACAGATCCTCAGCCAAGGCAACAGCTGTGTATCAGACAGGGACATATTTTAAAGTGAAGACGAATGATATGAAGTACTATAGGCTTTCCTTTTTGTTTGTTTGTTTGTTTGTTTGTTTGTTTAATTCATGTGAGTACATCGCTGTCTTCAGACACACCAAAGAGGGCATCAGACCCCATGAGAGATGGCTGTGAGCCACCATGTGGTTGCTGGGAATTGAACTCAGGAACTCTGGAAGAGCAGTGCTCTTAACCGCTGAGCCATCTCTCCAGCCCCAACATAGGCTTTCCATTCAGACAGACCTAAGTTCAATTCGCCAGCTCTGCCCTTCACTGTCTGTGAGACCTTGGGCAAGTCACTTAACCTGGCAAAGACTTCACTCCTTCACCTGAGAAATCAGGGCCATAAACAAAGCAAATCTCACAGCTGCTGGAAGGATGGAGCCGAAACACAGCATATGGAGAGCCACGCGGAGAGCCAGAGAACCAGACAGCAGAAGGGAGCTGCTGGCCTTGATGCCAGTGTTAGCAGACTATTCGTCAGGTGCAGGTGCTGAAGGAGGTGATTCGGTGCACACTCGCTCCGGGGTCCCTGGCCTGTCCCTGACAATGAGCAGAGACCTCAGTGCTCTGGAAGAAGATATACTCACTGGAAGAAGGTGACATGCCTGCAGATAAAAGACGTTTTTTCAGGGAGCCTGGCACACTCTCACATCTTGAGGATGGAAAGACCCCGCCTCTTGACACCTGAGCCTCTTTTCAGTGTCGTGCATTCTAACAGGCACACTTGAAAGATGACCGCTTACTACTTCCTTTATAAGCCGTAGATCCCTCCTCCCCAAGCTCCATCTTTCTCAGCTATGACACAAACCATCTGCACGTGCAGGATCCATCTGGGCCCATCACACTGCCCCTGCAGGGCTGGGTTTGGAGGCAAGAACTTACGCAAAAGCAGTAAAGTCCTGGTCTCTACTCTCAGTCTTGTGTCTTCTGCCGATAACCAGAGCCATCAATGTGTGCAGGGTATGAAAGCCATGAGTGTAAGCCATGGCAAGCCTACAATGAGGATTCAGACAGCACTGTTTGCCAACAAGTAAAGGACAGGGGTAAGAGAGAGGGCTCTAACGGACTAGAGAAAAAAAGGCACACAAGGCTCTGTGCTCTATCTCTGGCACTGCAAGAGAAAAGCCACAAAGTAGTCCCTTTCCAGTCTTCTGAAATTCCCCAAATTGTCCTGGAATTCCCTACATAGTCTCAAACCTACTATCCTCCTGCCTTAATCTCCCAAGAGCTGGAATCCCAGGGGCACACCGCCATGCCAGTTTCAATCAAAACCGAGTAGGCAACAGGATCTGGCATGGCCTGTGAGCGAGATGAAGACTGAAAAGTAGCCACTGAATTTAGCAACTAGGTCACTGGCAAGACACATTTCAATGATGTGGGGTGGCCGGAAGCCAAATTGTAGCAAAAGAAGAGTGGATGGAGGTGAAGAAGTTGTAACAATGAATACGAGGCATTTGTTAGAAGCTTAACTGAAGCAGGGTGGTAGTGGTGGTGGCACACACCTTTAATCCCAGCACTCCGGAGGCAGAGGCAGGGGGATCCCTGATTTGAGGCCAACCAGGTCTACAGGGCTAGTTCCAGCACAGCCAAGGCTACAGAGAAACCTGTCTTAAACAAACAAACAAACAAACAAAAAGGTCTGCTGAAATGAAAGAGGGTGGAGCATTGGTAGCAGGACCAGATTGAGGCAAACTCAACTCAACACTCTCTCTCTCTCTCTCTCTCTCTCTCTCTCTGGTTTGGTTTTTCTTGGTTTGGTTTTGTTTCTGAGACAGAGTTTCTTGGTGTAATAGCCCTGGCTGTTCTCAACTCACTTTGTAGACCTAGTGGCCTCAAACTCACAAAAATATACCTGCCCCTGCCCCTGCCCCTGCCCCTGCCTCCCGAGCGCTAGGATTAAAGGGGTGTGCCGCTACACTCAGCTTTTCAACTTGTCTCTTAATAAATGGAGAAGATCTGAATGGTCATTACTAAGAGCAAGCCCAGAAAGAAAAATTGGGAGAAAAAAATAGCAGAAGGCTGGATTCAGAGGAAGAAAGACCTCAGACCCCCGGTGGGACTGCATTTGCCCCACTTATACATCCTCAAGCAGGCCAACCTGCTGGCTCAGGTTTGGGGTCTGTCCTCAGGTGGGTGGCATCCACTCCCCCCTGAAAGGGACCCCATCAGCAGGGATCCTTCACAGCTACTTTCCTGGATGGTCGTGCAAGCCAGAAATGCAACCCAGGGCTATTTCCCAAACCAAATTCTCAAGACCCAGATAAGTGTCCTCTGCACACAGAAGCCAAGCAGTTTTGAGTGCAGTGCTGAACTGTGAAGCCAGAGCCGTGTTCTCCAAGAACATCGGAGAGTGGGCTGAGAAAAGGAACCTGGGGAGACCCAAAATCCTTATCCTCAAGGCACTTGGAGTTGACAGAGAAGACATATTTGAGAAGAAGGAAAAGAATTATCACTTGTACGGCACCTCTGCTTGGAGTTCATCTATCGATAAGAATCCCCGCGTGGCTCACCTCGTCAGGCTCCCGAACCCTCTTCCCAGCCCATTGGTGCATATTCTTGTAGAATCCGGATGCAGCAAAGAGTTTTCGGAAGAACTACTCCAGGTGGCTGATCACCTGCAATGTCTGGTGAGGTTTCTCTTCTCCCAGCCTCCAGGGATGTTGACTGGCAAGTCTGTCAGGCCAGTTTAGCTAGAATCCTGTTACAAGTGGTGCTTTCCCTTTGTCATTTCCCATCCATCAACACCCACCCCAGCTGCTTCGCTATAAACTCAGAACCAAACTGGGTCTCTCTCCCCTAGTGCCAAACCCTGCTGAGGATGGTCCTGAATGAATAACAAGTGTCATGACATTTTTTTTTTTTTTCAAAAAGTATCCACTGGTCTAAGAGACAGCTCAATTGGTAAAATGCTTGCCTTGCAAGCAGGACCTGAGTTTGGTATCCATGACCCATTTTTAAAAAGAATTAAGCTCTAAATTAATTTAAATATTTTAATTTATAATATATATATTAATTTTTAAAGAAAAATTGCCATACACCCCTATAACCCCTGCACTCAGGAGTCAGAGTCAGGTAAATCTGTAAACTCGAGGCCAGCCTAGTCTATGTAAAAGGTTCCAGATTAGCCGGGGATACATAATGTCATCTACCTTTAAAAAAAAAAAAAAATCCTGTGTCGCACTCACCTAACAATTCTAAACTAGTCAGGTGGAAAATAGGTGGATTCCTGGAGTTCACCGGCCAGCGCAGCCAAACTAGCCGGCTTAGGGAGTTCCAGACCAGGGAGAAACTTTGTTAAACAAAAAAGCAGCAGGGTAAACACAGACGCAGAAACACAGGCACACAGCCTTCACCTTCCAACTCTTGACATAAACGCTACTGTGTTACTATCCTAACCTTCCAGAAGGCGCCGGGGATCTGGAAGCCCAAGGCTTTCTAGATATCAGCAGATGGTAGACTCCAGCCTTCTGGCCTAGAGCAACACTAGCGACTTTAAGAAACAAAGAAAACAAAACAAAACAAAGAAAACTGCTGCCCCTCCTACAGCTAAGAACAGGGCACACGGGCCTCCAAAATACCTTATCCAAGCACCAGGGGCTCCCAGGGGATTGGTAGAAGAAACCCGAGAAGGCAACAGGAATGTCTAAGCAGAAGCCACATTTCCCGGGAAGAAGGCAACAGGAATGTCTAAGCAGAAGCCACATTTCCTCTTTGTAGTAGTGGCAGGAAGACTTAAAGGTCTCCTCTCGGCAGTGTCGGAAGGAGAACAAGAATGCAGAGTTCACAAAACTAGAGTATCCAGGTCTGGGTCGGTGCACCAACTACCATCACCTACCTGAAAGCCACCGGGACTCCAAGAAACGAGCATCGGAACCACCCAAGATGCTAGCTCAATGCACATTTCCAGGCCCGGAAAAGAGGCTTGCTCAGTGGGCATGGCGCCAGGCCTGAGATACTACGCTTTAAACCAGCAGCTCGGACAATCAGAGATACTGATTCTCTGCAGAGCCCACTCTTGAGAATCTAGACTCTGGGGCGAACAGGACCTCCATGTTCCAAAGTTTCCCTCCCTCGCTCGGCGCCCCGACCTCCTCCCACCACCCTAAATCCCTGGGCCTCACCTACGCGCGCAGTCAGGAAAAAGCATCGGGGAACTCTCTGACCTTTGCCAGGAAGCCGCGGGCCCCAAGAGGCGCAGCGCGGTGTCCGGCAGGGGGCGCTGCACCAGGGACAAAGCAGGGCGGGGGCGCCGGGCACCCCTAGCCCAGAGCCGCGAGGCGGGAAGGAGCGGGCGCCGGAGAGGGAGGGAGACACGCGGCGGCGCGGGGGCGGGGCGGCCGGCGGGGCGGGGCGGGGCCGACGGGCTGGCGGCGAGCGCCGGGAGAGCGCGCCGGGGCAGCGAGGAGGGAGGAGCGAGGGGAGTGCGGGCCGCAGCCGCCCCCGCCCCCGCCCCGCGCCCGCGCCTCCCGCGCGCAACAGTTCCCCCAAAGTTGCGGCCGGGGAGGCGCGAAGCCGGCGGGGGACGCGGCCTTAGCCCGGCGCGCGCAGCCCCAGGCGGGCGGCGGCATGGGCACTCGGCAGACCAAGGGCAGCCTGGCGGAGAGAGCCAGCCCGGGCGCGGCGCCCGGCCCCCGCCGCGAACGACCCGACTTCTGGGCGTCGCTGCTGCTGCGCGCCGGGGACAAGGCGGGGCGCGCGGGCAGTGGGCTACCCCCCTACCACCGGCGCGTCGGCATGGTCCAGGAGCTGCTGCGGATGGTGCGCCAGGGCCGGCGGGAGGAGGCGGGGACGCTGCTGCAGCACCTGCGCCAGGTGAGCGCGGGGAGGGGGCGTGGGGGGCGCGGCGGCTCCCGGAGCGCCCCGCCCCTGCGAGGGGGGTGACAGGAGAGCTCCGGGAGGCACCGCCCAGGGTCCCCCGTTTCGCGGGGATGGAGCGGTGTGGCAGCAGGTGCCTCTGTGTTCCTGCTGAATTTGGGGCCTCAGGCTAGGGTGAGGAAGGCTGACCTGTCGAGGCAGGTGAAGGGGACCTGTTGGACTATTGTCCGTGCTCCTCTCCTCCACAAGTCCCCAGGGATAGTTGATGAGAGAGGATACAGAGATGCATGCCAGGTCTGGGCCAGAGTTCTCTTCTTCCTCTCTGCTCACAACCTATCACCCTCTTCCAAGTAAGGCAGCTTCTGAGGTATGTCCCTAGGACAGGTAAGATTTCAGCCCCTAGATCGTTTGCCACCAGTATTGCGTATTGTGGTTTCATCTCCCCTAACTTTGGCTGGTCCTTGCTGTGAGACCCCGGCAGAAGTCCTGGTCAGAATGAAGCTAGGCTTGGTTTCTTGGCCAGCAGGAACTGTACTCTAACCTCAGCCTGGTCCGGATTCACTGATTAAGGGGCATACTGCACATCTGGTCAGTCCCCTCTATTGAAGGGCTGGTGCGTCACCCACCTCTCGGTTTTTGTTTTCCTTTCTCATTTTCTTCTGGGGAAGGCGGTAGCCTGTAACTACATACAGGGTCTTGCTGAGTGGCAGAGGCAGGAGGGTGCATAGGTGCTCGGAGGACCGGTGATCAGATTGGTTTGGTCTGGCTTTGTGTCACAGACTGGCACGGACGCTATATTCTTGTGCAGACCTTATATTCTTGGAGGACCCCTGTAGATAAGCAGTGTGCTGCGAATGGGGGAGGGGAAACCTCAGCCGACCTTTGTGAGGTTTTCCCATTACTGATAGAAGAAGCTGTAGGGACAACTTCCTGGGAGGAGCTTCCAGGATCTAATTGGATCCACATCTCCTTGGATTCTGGACCGTGGCTTCCCTCACACCCTATAATGTTTCTCTGGAGTTTGTTCCTAAGGTGTGTGCACTGCAAAAGAGAGAGAAGTAGAGACTTGGGGACTTGGGGAGGTGTAAGGCTTCCTTCCTTCCACCTTTGCCTCTAGTTTTCCTGACAACAGCCACAGTGATTCCCTGGAGGCTGTTGGATCCTCACATACCTTCTCTGGGTTGAATCATCAAAGAAAGATGGCATTTTACACCACGGAACTTTAGTGGTGTGTATTTCTCTTGTCTTTTGAAAATCAGAAGCCAACCTTGTATGGCCTCCATGGTAATTCTGTCACTTTCACACAGAAAATGGATTTTTCCAGACCGTCATAAGCTGTCGGTGCAGTAGGCAGTAAGAGGGGTTGTGCCAATCACACGCAGCTTCCCCAGCCCTGGGGGTGCTGCTCTGAAGAACACCAAAAGCAGGGAAGAAACTGACAAGCCCTTCTTGAGGGGTGGGGAGAAAATTAAAGCAACATTGGCAAGCACCAGTTGGAAGCCCACTGGAGGAAGCCAAGGGTGTTAGGGAGGAGGCCGATGTTAGGGGTATCCAGTATAGTTACACATCGCATTGTGGGACCTGAGCCTCTCCCTCTAGGGACTTCTGCTTGTGTGTCTTTGGCTCTCTCTCTGGCACCTCTCCAACCACAGGCCCGGGAGGGCTAAAGGGAAGAGGCAGGGTTAATCAGACTTCCCCCTTTTCTGGGGCTCCCTGGCCCTGTGGCTGATGATGAGGGCTGTGGACCTGGAGAGCTGCCCTGCATTGCCTGTAATGTGGGGATCTGAACCCTTCCAGAAAAATGGTCACTGACCTTAGGCGTGTGGCAGTGGGGCTCAGGGATGTCCAAGTGTCTGTGACAAATGAAAAGGGTGTTTTCTAGGACCCTGAAACCAAGCAGCGGAATGTCTAGCCAGATTTGTGCTGCAGTCTGAGTGGCTCTCCCCCAAGATACTATTTCCATCTTAGTTTCCTCCTGGCAGGAACCCGGGCAGTTTGGCCACCCCCACTCGCATAGTACTTTCTCCTGTATTTGATAACATTTGGCACTAAGTGTTTGGATTTGGGTTCTTTTGAGGCAAGGTCTTCTGCGTCCCGGGCTGGCCTCTAACTCACTGTGAAGCTGATGGTGACCTTGAACTTCTGATCCCCCCCAGCCTCCACATCCCAAAGTGTTGGAATTACAAGCATGGGCCACCACACCCAGCTTATTTGGTACTGGAGATCAAGCTCTGGGACCTTGTGCATGCCAGGCAAACATTCTTTCAACTGAGCTACTCCCCAGCTGTTGTCACTGGATTTCTAAGTGTTCAGAGCGCGTCCGGGGTTAGAGAAAGCATCGATCCATAACTCCTGTGATCCTGAAGGAACTGAGTCGTTGATCTTTCTGAGTCTCTAAAGGAGCCTCACATTCTCCCCAGGCAAGTGCACCTGATCTTGCCAGGAATTTCAAGAAATACACCGAGCTTGTGAGTGCTACATTATAGAGCCCAAGTTTAGAGTCAGTACTCTTCTCTCCTGCCTCCGTTTCTCTTGCTTGGTGTTTTGCATATAGAAATAGTTCAGAACCATGTGTGGCGGGCAGTCCGTGCTAAGGCGATGGATTATGGCTGCTGTCGCCACTTGTAAGATCCAGGGAGTGCCCTTTTGCTTGGAGACTTCTCCCGCTTATCACTTGTGAGAAGGCCTCACACACAGTTCAAAGGGTGCAGACAGGATTCCAGGCAGTTGCCTTGAAGGATCACAGAGCCATCCTCTTCCCTTTAGGGACAGTGTAAACTGAGAAAGGCCTGGCACCGAGAATCGAACCTGGGTGACTTTCCTTTGGTCCTCAGTCTGCTATGACCTTGGGCCCAGTGGTAACCTCTCTGAGTTGTGTTTCCTCATTTCTGGAAGAGGCGTCCTGGGTACTGACCAGAACAAATGCTATCAAGTGTGTGAAATTTTGTTGGCACTGCCAATCAAGATGTGTTCTCATGGCAACCAGGAGGATCTGGCCTACTTTGGGTATAGCTGGGTTAGGGACAAGAACATGTGGCCTTTCTCTTCAGGCCTAAACCAAGGAGTTCCTGGTTCCGAAACAGTCAGGAGCAGATGTTCATAAGCATAAAAGAACTCATTCTCTGATTCTTACCCCACCATACCCTCCCCTGGGCCTTCCGCTTCCCCGTGCATCTTGGGTTTGGGGGCTCAGACTTACTGTTTTAGGAGTCCTGGGGAAGGGATGGTCTGACAAAATTGGGGGGCTGTGTGGGAGATACATCCCCTCAGTCCAGAGGTCTTCAGTCCCCAGAAGTTCAGACTCTGTTGTCCTGCTTCATGGAATAGCAGAATGAGAAACAGGCGTGCTCCCCACCAAGGTGACCCATCTCTGAGTTCACCGATACTCCTGCCGTGTTAGTCAGCCGTTCCCATGACAGAACGCGTGAGGTGACCAACTTACGAGCAAGGCTCTGTTTGGGCTCACAGCTTCAGAGGTTTCAGGTAGTGGTCATTTGGGCCGGTGGTGGGGCAGAACATCGGGGCAGGGAGTGTGTGGTTGAGGAAGCTGCACACCTCATAGTGTCTGGGAAGCAGAGAGGAAGGAGCCAGACCCGAGACCTCTTAAGATTTGCACTACCTAAGAGCACCACATGTTAGAGACTCCTGGTCTTTGAAGGGCACTCATCCAGACCCTAGCATCTCCTTCCTGCGGAGGGTCTAGTTAGGCTGGTCTGCTACTGGTGTGCTGTATCTCTGACAGGCGGTTCTTCCGTCTGCCTGACTGGCCTCATCTCCCTGTGCCCCGGCTTTGTGGCTCTAGGTACTCTCTAGAATGGTAGCGCTGTCTTCCTAGGCTCAAAAGCAGAAACCACACCCACAAACACAAGAACCAAACACATGGGCACTAGGTTGCTAGACATCTTACTGACCCAAGAAGAGCTGGATAATGTCCAAGCACCTGGAGACTTCCTGTTGACGGGCAGATCTCCTACCCCAAAACAGACGCGCACAGTGACATTTGAAGGTCATCTTTTCCCTCCCATCACCCTCCCAAGAGAATCTCTATGGGTGAGCCAATGGGAAGGTTACCACACACTGATCAGACAGGTTCCCAGTGTCACCTCTTAATTCTTCCTCCACCTGGAATGCATCTTGTTTTCACACATGTTCTTTCCTTTCAGCGGGCCACCTTCCTGAACACCCAGCCCATGCTCTAACATCTGGTTAGTACCATGTCAGTCCTGCCATATAGTGCAAGGTATTTCAGTCACTCCTAGTTCCCCCACATGACCTTTGGTCTGCCAAACAAGGTCATGTGCTTCCTGAGCATAGAGACCCACCATTACCAGTCAGTGTGCATGGTCCAGTATTGAAAACCTGCGGGTTTGTGATAGTCCTTCTTAAGTCTTTGTGCTGTAGTAGTACGTGTGTAGACTGTCAACGTGTCAACTCAGGAAGCATTCAGATGCCCCGCTTCAGCCCTGCGTCTGATTTATCAGGCTGCCAGGCTGGTTGTAAGCGCCTATGCGTTGGCTTCTAGGTTTCTGGGCATGCCAGTTTTCAGGGAATCCCTGATGGCCACAAGGTTGATTGTGCCTGGCACCCTGCCAGGCTGAGGTGTTCTTGGAGAGAGGAGTGGCATGGTGCCCAGCCCTGGCACCACAGGATCCTATTGGGCAGGTGTAGTCTGGGTCCTCTGCTGAGGTGGCAGGAGAGGAGCAAAGCCTGATGGGAAAATTGGGCCTCCCCATTCCTAGTCAGCTCCTGCGGGATGGCATGTGTTCCCTCCACAAAGGAGCCTTAGGTTTTGAGCTCTGGCAGTCTGTCTGGGCTGTGTGCAAGCATTTCCAGTGATAAAGGTGCAGAGACTTCTGATGTCGGGGCCTGCTTTGTTCCTTTCCACAGCTGCCAGGGACACAGCGACCTCTGTAGTGGCCAAACCAACCACAGGGCCTAGAGTCATCTAGTCTCTGACTTCACGGTCTGATGGGGCTGGGGTGAGGGGAGGGCTTCCTCTTTTTGGAACAAATTTTCGAGATTGCCAAAAGCTGTTTTTAAATCCAGTGTCTCTTCTGAGTTCTAGTCATGTCCTGGCATCCGCCTCTGATGTGCAGGGAGGTGCAGTCTTACTGCTCTCCCCCCACCACCACCTCCAGCCCCCACCCCACCCCCCAGTATCGGGGCATTTCTGTGTGTACCTTCCTGGGACTGAAACCATCCATACACCAGGTACCTTGACACATGGTCAGGTTTCAGAAAGTCCCTAAGGTCTGGTTTGTTTGTTTGTTTGTTAAGACAAGGTCTCCTTATATAGCTCTGGCTTTCCTGGAACTCAATCTGTAAACCAGGCTGGCCTTGAGATAACAGAGATCTACTTGCTGGGATTATACGCATATGCCACCATGCCTGGCCTGTAGATAGTTTTAAGCGCCGCAGACGCACTTCCCGCTGGCCCATGGTGAGTCTCTTGTGAGTCTGCTGAGATTGGCTCAGATTTCTCAATTATTTCCACTCTGAACCCTGGCCAGGGTAGCCTCCTGATGTTTGGGTTCCGGTAGCTGCTCCCCGTAATCCATAACCTCTATTAAATGAGAGGCTTCTCGTCAGCTGACTAGTATCTCTACACTGTCCCCACCAGAATGTACAGAGGCGGGGTCAGCACTGGAAGAGACCCCTCCCCTAAGGAGAGATATTCAGACAGCGGCATGACTCACCTTCCCCACCAGGAACAGCAACGAGAATTTTCTATGAGAAAATATGTGTACACACAAGGATATTCAGACGTGTGTGTGTGTGTGTGTGTGTGTGTGTGTGTGTTTGTGTGTTGGTCCTTGCTATAGATTTTCGTGGCTATGTGTTTGTTGTTTGTTTGTTTGTTTGTTGGGGAGGCTGCTAGTTGTATTAGTTCCTTCAGGCTGCTAGAACAAAGTGCCAAAGGCTAGGTCCAAGATCCAGATCCAGCAGGTTCAGCATCTGGTGTAGGCCCTCTCAGTGTTTCTGAGTACCTCCTGTACACTGCAGTGAAAAGCTTCTCTGGGGATTCCTTTCTAAGGACACTGATTCCAGGGTCCTTGTAACATCAGCCTGTGCTGAAAACCCCAGCCAGGAGGTTAGGGCTTCGGTGAAGGGGAGGAGACACAAGCTGTCCAGATTCCTTCCTGCTCTGTCTCCTCCTCCCACACAGTACTGGAGCAGGAAGGGCCCAGTCATCCACTTCAGTGGACCTCACCGTTACTCAAAGAGTGGGGTGTTCAAAATGAGGACGAGACCTTGGCATGCAGAACAGGGGCGGGACCCCTTCTGACAGCGCCTGCTTTTGTCCCCGCTCCACCCACCCTGGCTCTGAGTGGTGCCCACGTGGCTGGCTCTCTGGGAGCATTTCCCAGCTTCACCACTTCTTCTTCTTCTTCTTCTTCTTCTTCTTCTTCTTCTTCTTCTTCTTCTTCTTCTTCTTCTTCTTCTTCTTCTTCTTCTTCTTTTC